>NC_089263.1:10179015-10479015 GCF_963930625.1 Muntiacus reevesi | reverse complement strand
ATGTCTGGATTTTAAGAATAAAACTAAATTCAAAACCCAAAATGCATATTTTCTGAAGTCATAGAAAAGGCAAAGTTTTGTAACTTTCTTTTTTTATCTCATGACTTCTTTTTTGGTTATAATGATATATTCTGGATGAACACCAAAACAAAAATTGGAAAGAGTGGGGGAATAGGACTGGGAGAAACCAAAAAAAAAAAAAAAAAAAAAAAAAAAAAGTCAAGAAAAAAATGAGAAGGAAGAGCCAGAGAATTGAAAAGAAAATATATCATTCCCCAAATTTCCCAAATACATCTGGTCCTGCTGAGAGTAATAGCATTTGTGTAAATGTGTAGACAACTCCCTAAGCTGAATTTTTTTTAAAAAGCCTACCTCTTCGATACTGCATTAATTCCATAGTCAACATCGCTGAGATTCAATAAAGAAAAATAGAGCCAGAACAGTTCTTATTTATTTTTTTGAATACTGAAGTCTCTTAAGTTAATTTGCCTTTCATTTTCCCTTTATTATGTAAATAAAGGCAAATTAAGTATGGAGATAGGTCCACTCCAGGGTGGCATGGCTGAAGTTGAGTTGTGGTGGGGCAATGGGTCAGGGGCTGGTCTTAGGAGCATCTTGTTCCCCAGTACAGAGGTCCGATGCCAAGAGGGAGCATTTGTTCTTTCCCAATTCCTTAACATCCCCAAACCAATTTTTCCTCGAGGTCTTCTTTTTGTGAAATTCCTGTATCAAGGCTGTGTGTGTCCATGATACAAAACCCAAAGCTATTTGCCCTCTTCACAGGAACCAGGCGAGAAAGTAATCCAAGCTTTTCTTGGTCTATCTCTTCACTGCAACATCATAACATTGAAGTGTAGATTTATAGCATGCTTTATGTATATTTTCTTAGTCCCAGGGCCCCCCTTTTCACAGATACATACACAACATGTCATGTAGAAAATATAAATCGTTGATGGTATAGGCACTTTCTTCCTTTTTAAACCTTTCCAAAGGTCTTTTTGTTAAATACACCCAGATGCCGTTTGACAGATGAGGGGCTAATTGCTCTGTGAATTACCTCTATCGATTCCTGTTTCATGTTGAGCCAAACAAACAAAAGATATTAATGCTTTGAAAAAAATGAATGATGACCTTTCTCTGCAAACACAGCTTGTGGTCTCTGATTATTGGTGATTCCGGAGAGCAGCGGTCAATGGCAATAGCTGTAACGCTATGATCACTATAATAAGCTTGCCTGACCTTCTCTGCCATGTTAAGTGGTTTAAATTTATTTGCCCAACAACAGAAGAGCTTTCATTTAAAGTCACAGAACATTCAATTCAATTTAAAGACATAGTGTCTTCTTTCCTCTCCTTCCTTTCCTGTCCATTTCCCCACTTCAAACACTTCCATCCCAAGTTCCTTAATCATTTTGCCACTGCAGAATAATCACCTTACCTGTAAAACTCATTCTCTCGGTTTTTCTTGGAACCCCGGATGCCATTTTCTCTTTAGACTTGCTCTTTCTTATTTTAAGACACTAGAATATTTTGTTTATCTCTTTGTAAAAGTTTTGTTTGTGAATCAGGTTTGGGGTTCTAGGTAATATGAGCTGTATTAGAAATCAAGAATGCATATTCTCTAGAATACCAAACTTGTATACTACTGTATAGCACAGGGAACTGTACTCACTATCCTTTATTAACATATATGGGAAAAGAACCTGTAAAAGAATTGAGATATATATATATGCACATATGTATAAATATATGTATATAATATGTATAACTGACTCAGGCACCTATATACCTGAAACTAACACAGCATTGTAAATCAACTATACTCTAGTGAAAATAAAAATAAAAAACGCAAAGGTAGAGAATTGATTAAAATGAACGCCTTTAATATACAAAATCTGAACTCTCATAGGTAGGGAACTTTTGGACTGTGTTAAATGACAATAAAGATACAATCAAAGGAAAACACAGAATGAATGAATAGTGATGCTTAGTAATAATTCTAAAGAAACCGAGAAAATATTTGCTCAAATAAATATTTGAAAACAGTTTCATTAAAAAAAAAAAAAAGCAAGAGGGTGTAGTTCTAAACTCACTAGCCTGGAAGGCAAGAGATTCAGTTCCATTTTGTCCTTAATTAATGAGATTTTGGAATCAGTCATTATTATTATTATTACTTTGCACCCAAAACAGGCTCATCCAACTTGGTAAATGGGTAGGACTGGACCCAATGAGTTCAGAGCTTCTTTCCAATCGAAATACAGTAATTTTCAATATATCTCTACCAAAAAAAAAAAAAAAAAAATCTTATAAGTAACAGAGTTATAACTTGGCAGCTAAGAAAATATGGTTCTGGGGCCTTTAAGGACTTCCTGAGTTTTTCTCAACAATCTTCATGATAGTGAACATGAGTAAACCACAAATGGGCAAAGCCTTGAATGGTGAGGAAGTAGATGCAACCCCCCTTGGTTCAAGTGGAAATCTCTTGAAAAGGGTACCCCTGACACTTCCACCAGTTTCCTGGTAAGACACATGCCAAAAATACCAAGGAAGTGGTTCCCCTTAGAATAGCTTGGTCCCTGTGCTATAAGATTAAAGCAGGAAGTAAAGAGAAAAACACCACAAATAATCAAAAGGCTTCCTGCCTAAGTCTGACATTCTCAAGAAGTTAGGTCTGAATTTAGATAGAGAGCTGGGAAATTTTAAGGTGACTTTTCTTAAGCATTATCTCTAGCTTCTTCTCAAGACATTAATCAACAATATCATCAAGGCATTCTTGAGCTTTACCCAAGTTTGTCATGTTAAAAACCATATGGAGTTCAAGAAATTAAGAGATATGGTTCCTGACTGTGTGAAATTCCTCATTCTGCCCTCAACATACCAGCATCTTTCTCAGCAATAGGACATTTACAAACACTGTGTGCTTTCTCAATATAGAATCCCTTTCTATCCTTCTCCTCTTCAAAATCCAAACTCAGGGTCTCCCTAATTCCTGTTGTTGTCATTGTTGAGCCACTAAGTCATATTCGACTCTTTGGAGAGACCCTCCAAGAGGCCCGCCAAGCTCCTCTGTCCATGGGGTTTCTCAGGCAAGATTACTGGAGTGGGTTGCCATTTCCTTTTCCAGAGGATCTTCCCAACCAGGGATCAAACCTGCATCTCCAGCATTACAGTCAGATTCTTTACCACTGAGCCCTTCCAATTCCTGCTCTTTAAAATTCCTCTATATTTATCTCTCTTTTTCCAGAATGCCCTCTATAACACCCTACGGGGTTCATCATAGCCCCGAGAATACGCTTTCATCCCAGCACTTTGCAAATGTATATAATTTGCTGTTCCTTTTACCTCTTTCCCCTAGAAGTTAGACCTTTGTATCTCCAACTACTGCCACAGAATTGGAGTCTTGTTGGGTGTCTAGCTGGTGTTGGAAGATGGATAAGCGAGTGAACAAATGAGTCTTACTGTATCAGATAATTGCTGCCATGCAACAAACCACGCTCAAAGGCAGTGGCTTTAGACGGTCAGTGACTGTTCGTTATCACTGGTGAATCTACAGGTCAGTGGGGGCTTCCTTGATTGGCTGGGGTGACCCAGATGGGATGTCTCCACTCTTTATGTTCTTCATCCACCTCTTGGAACCAGGCACGTGCTCCTCAAGACTGCAATAGAAGCACAAGAAGCAAAGCAGTAACTTCCAAAGGCTGTTAAAGCATACCATCATTTCCACCTTGTTCTTTCCGCCCCAGCAAGCCACATGGGGAACCTAAGTCAAAGGACAGTCAATATACTCATCCCCTTTAGTCACATGACAAGGTCACATATTAAAGGGTATGGGTACAGACAGAGAAGAAAAATCAGCCTCAGTCATGAAACCAAACCATTAAGAAGGAAGTACTGAGACTTCCCGGGCAACCAAGTGGTTAAGATTCTGAGAATCCAATGCAGAGAGCACAGGTTTGAACCCTGGTCAGGGAACTAAGATCCCATGTGCCATGTGGCACAGCCAAGAAACTAAATAAATAAATAAAATTTAAGAAGGAAATACTGACAACCATATTAGATAGAGGTATAAAATTGGTTACTCACCATTTAAGCCATTTGGCCTAAGTCATCTCCTTCATTTTCACATCACCAACCCATGGCCTAATGATTTAATGACCTATGTGGCCCATAAATATTTACCAAAATAGATTGCATTAATAGATGGTAAATAGAGTAATCAGAATTGGAAGAATCCTGATATCTTGATTTTAACTTTTGTTTTTTTAATTAAAGAAAATAGGTATGGCGGCCAGATGTGTTTTGAGTAAAAAACTGAAAGCTTTAAACAGCAAAACGTTTGTCCTTATAAATGAAGACACTTTTACTTAAGCTTATATACTTTACTATGGAAGTTTGTTTAAAACTAATCGTAGCTCACACAATAACCTTCTTTTCACTTTTAAACAAGCTGGGAGAAATCTCATGTAGGCATTGCTGTGGCTTCTTTACAGAGTTTCTGCTCACTTCTCTGAGTTGAAGTTAAATCTCTAATGTCCAGGCCTTGATTTACTAGGAAGAGCATTGTTCACTTAGAATCAGAAAAAGCCCTGGCAGTAATCAAGCCCTGTGAATTCCTGGCCCTTTTCCTTGAAGGACCAGTGGGGCCCACTTGACTGGGCCAACCCCACACCACGCACACTGGATTGGTGGTCCTCTTATCATAGAAAATTCCACCAGTGCAGCCAAAAAACACAAAAGGAAGCACACACAGACAAAAAATGTGAATATAATATACAGGACTGTGGATTGAGTTTTATGAAAAGGAAGCAAAAAAAAGGGTGGAATTTTTCTTAGTTCTTTTGCAAAGTTCATTGGACAAGAAATAATGAGATAAATGGCTTATCAAATGTAAATACCTTCATTACTTTTAATGACACTACAAAGACAGTTTTAAAATGTTTCTCCTAATTTTGCCCTATAATCAGATCACTTGATTGTGACTATTTGGTAAATAGAATCATACATTTTCCCATGATTTGAATTTCATTTCCTATGCTAAAGAGTTTATATTCATTAAAAGCATGCAGATCCAAGTATTCCCCACACTTCTTTCTTGCTTGACTTTACTTTGTAATAATGTATGGTATCAGGACCGTGCCCTATAGCTGAGAAATGTGAAGTTCTTGGAGGAAAAAGGATTCTTACGGTTGTTGTTTATTAAACCCAAATATTTCAGAACCTAGTCCTTCTGGTTTCAGGAGAGAAAAGTGAAAGATGATAATGTGATTTCCTGCTTTGCTCAGCCGAATCTCCTGGATTCATCTGTGTGTTTCAGTATGTAGAATCTTCTTCACATAGGACTAGCTCCAGCATTCTAATTTCTCCACATTTCTGTTTATAATTCTTCTTCACTTTTATTGAGAAAACTTTTAACTCATCAGCTTAGGGAGTCTTTAAATGTTGAATCCCGATGCCATTTGAGCAAGGAATTGTGACAGTTCTCACGGCCATCAGTAAAATTCCTTCCGATGTGAGCCAGGACCTAGGAAATGCAAAAATTCCTAATAAATGTCAGGCAGGGCTCAACTGCTTATCTATTGCCTACAAAACGTTCGAAAAGAAATGAGTTTGCTGCTAGGAACTGATATGATCCAACATTCTCATTCATTCTTTCCTGTTCCATCATTAACTCCAACACTGGATAAGAGTCGTTGAGGATGGGGGCTGGGAACAGGGAATTGCCAGAGATGGGAAACCAAGCTGCTTTACAAATATTCACAGCTGCAGCTTTCTGTAACCATGCTCCATTTCCAGTGGACTTTAAAAAGACAAATTCATAAGTTATTTTGCCATAAAAGGGAATCAGCTCTTAAGTCCATCTTCCCAAAGACCTCAGACATGAAATTACCACAGCACTCCCTAAGGTCCAGAACACAGAATTTTCCTCCCCGCCCACATGCCTATCCCTAAGAAAATAGTTTTCCCACTAGATAAAATAATTAAGACCATTCTCAGAATAGAAAACAAAACATGTATTGCTTGGACATGAGCCTATTTTCAGGCATAATCAATTGATTGCATATTTACAGTTTAATATTCCAATAGCTGCGAGGCTATCATATGTAGGATTTAATTGCATGGAATAATCAATAAAGTGCACAAGAGTAATTGTGTGTGTGTGTGTGTGTGTGTGTTTTCTTGTTCAGCCTACTTCTGATTTGTTAACTAATTTAGGAGAGAATCCATAAAAGCATAATACACCAGCCGCTGTGAAGTCCCTGGGTATCTCTGAACTGGAACCTGGCTTTTTAAATCCTGTCTAGGTAAATTACCTTTCCAGTGCAGGGTATTTCCTTTTAGGAGATTCCTTGGGAAGGGTCTCCAGGGAACTAAGTAACTTTTTAATGGTTCACTCAGATTAAGAGGAAGGAAATGTGAACTCCTCTCAGGGGAGGCACCACACTCTCGGCCGTCTGCATCCTGTAATTCTTCCCAAGTCTGTGAATCATACTTTTAAGACGCCTTTTCAAGGGCATTTGTCTTCCTTTAAGAGAAGGCCAACGCAGAAAAGATGAGGTTTAAAATAGGTCTCAATCAAGCTTTAGCCATAAAAACAATCACCCAAGTCTCCCCCTGTCTGTCTAGAGAAGGTCTCCCTGCATCCTTTACCTGCCCACTGCCCCTCACCTCACACAGTACTTGACTGGATCACTGTTACATTTATTTTGCTTTCAGATTTAGGATGATTTCTAATATCATCTGAGGGACTTTGAACTGTAATTCTGGATCACATTGACCAGCCTGAGACTGATTTCACTTGTGCTGAGAGAATCTGAAGACGTGAGCTATCATAAGTAGCTTTCGCCACGTCTTTTTAGACAGAAACCTTGTATTTAAGCCATGTTTTTATGTAGTAAAAATCTTGTATGTAAGCAAATATAGACTATGTTTGCACCTTTTCCCAAAAAGCATGAAAAGTGTTCGTCATACAGTTGTGTCTGACTTTTTGCGACCCCCATCGACTGACTGTGGACTGCAAGGCTTCTCTGTCCGTGAAATTCTCTAGGCAAGAATACTGGAATGGGCTGCCATTTCCTTATCCAGGAGATCTTCCCAACCCAGGGGTAGAACCCAGGTTTTTTTTTACCATCTGAGCCACCAGGGAAGCCCAGCAAAAACCATGAACACTTCTGGAAATAATGTCGGCAGTGGATAGAGTTGAACAGGATTGAAGCATGAAATCAATCAAAATTTCTCTACAAGAATGAAGTAACAAGGGCATATTTCTAAAAGGCAGTGTCAATTGTACTGCAATATCAATAGCATTACAATATCAGTTACTCAATAAATAAACTATTGATCATATACTTAATGGCAACTTCTAATGTTTTAAGCTACTACCAAGAGGGAAATGCCCTGAAAAAGAACAAATGTGAAATAAGGCATATCCATGTGAACTCTAATGTCAGCTATAGACTTCGGGTGATAATGATGTCAATGTAGATTCATCGATTCGGGCAAATGTACCACGCTGGTGGGATTTTGATCATGAGTGAGGCTGGGCATAAGTGGGGAATCTCTGTACATCCCACTCAAAGTTGCTGTGAAGTTAAAACTCTAAAAAAGCAAAAATCTTTTTTGTTTTAGATATCCAAAGGTAAGTTTACTTACTTTTGGGAAAGTTTGAGCAAGCTCCAGGAGTTAGTGATGGACGGGGAAGCCTGGCTTGCTGTAGTCCAGGGGGTCGCAAAGGGTCAGACACGACTAAGCGACTAAACTGAACTGAAAACTAAATTGTATTAACTGAATGCCCAGTGTTGGTTTGTATAGATATGCATACAATCCCCTCTGTGTAAGAATCTTTGGTAAATCAACAGGTATTGATTTAATTGTGTGTGCCTGTGTGTGTGTGTTCTTGTGTGTATGTTCCTGTGTGTGTGTGTGTGGTCCTGTGTGTGTGTGTGTGTGTTCCTCTGTGTGTGTGTGTGTGTGTGTGTGTTCCTCTGTGTGTGTGTGTGTGTTCCTGTGTGTGTGTGTGTTTGTGGTCCTGTGTGTGTGTGTGTACTCCTCTGTGTGTGTGTACTCCTCTGTGTGTGTTCCTCTTTGTGTGTGTATGTGTGTTCCTGTGTGTGTGTGTGTGTGGTCCTGTGTGTGTGTGTGTGTTCCTGTGTGTGTGTGTGTGTGTGGTCCTGTGTGTGTGTGTGTTCCTCTGTGTGTGTGTACTCCTCTGTGTGTGTTCCTCTTTGTGTGTGTATGTGTGTTCCTGTGTGTGTGTGCATGTGTGTGTGTGCATGTTCCTGTGTGTGTGTGTGTTCTTGTGTGTATGTTCCTGTGTGTGTGTGTGTGTGGTCCTGTGTGTGTGTGTGTGTTCCTCTGTGTGTGTGTATTCCTCTGTGTGTGTTCCTCTTTGTGTGTGCATGTGTGTTCCTGTGTGTGTGTGCATGTGTGTGTGTGCATGTTCCTGTGTGTGTGTGTGTGTGTGTGTGTATGTGTTGGGGGCACGGCAGCCAATCTGTACTCTGTGTGTGTGTTAATCACTCAGTCATGTCCAACTCTTTGCAACTCCATGGATTGTAACCTGCCAGGCTCCTCTATCCACGGGATTCTCCAGGCAAGAATAGTGGAGTGGGTAGCCATTTCCTTCTCCAGGGGATCTTCCCAACCCAGGAATCGAAGCTGGGTCTCCTGCAATGCAGGCAGATTCTTTACCATCTGAGCCACCAGGCACTTTAGACTATAGCAAATTGTAACCCAGGCTGATGTAAGCTCGATGTGGTCTTTATGCCCATTGACTGTGAGTGTTCATATCTGTGGTTGCAGACATAATCATGTATGAAACTCCAGACTCCACTTGTAATAGGAGGGTAATGTATGGATATGTGTGCCGTGTTACTTTCTAACATCCTGACGGTTCTGATTTATAAAACACATTTTACCCTAAGAGTTTTGAATAGGGATTGTGGATGAAATATGTAGAAAGAGAGAAAGTAGGAAAGAAGAAAATAGCAGAAAAGAGAACAGTTGAGTTCTATTTCACTCCTTCCCCGACTTCTTGGGAAATTCGAGTCCTAGCTGTCCACGTGCTGTGCTGGTTCCTCCATCCACGGGATTCTCCAGGCGAGAATGCCGAAGTGGGTTGCCATGCCCTCCTCCAGGGAATCCTCCTGACCCAGGGATTGAGCTCAAGTCTCTTATGTCTCCTGTATTGGCAAGCGGATTCTTTACTGCATCCCGTCTGGGATGCTCCCATCTCTAGTGACCTCTGCGCAAGATCAGCAGGCACAAAAATTCTCAATCATCAGTTAAGATCACCAAATGTTGCCGTGCTGTTTCTTTATAAATATCATTATCAATAGGTCCGTTCTTTCAGAGGGCCTAAATCCGGTGCTATGGAGAATGTTCTCAGTAAAGCACTGTTGTAGGCTTTGAGATATTTGGGTGTGGGAAAATTGTCTTCCTCATAAAATGCTGAATATTTAATTTTGTGTGAAAGAGTTAAAAAAAAAAGTGAGGCTAAGGATTGAAATCATAAATCAGGAGTTTGTTGATGAAAAGAAAGGAGGGAAGGAGAGAAGGAAGAAAGATCAAGGAAAGACATTCTAGTTTGCAGGATCCTCATTAATTGTTTCCTGATGCTTGAGAATTGAAAGAAAGATGTCATAGGTAGATTCTAATATTTTAAAACTGCAAACCGATTGCATAAAGGAATAAATTTAAATCTAAATCACTTGGGACAGAATATTTAAACATCCTCTATTTTTGTTTATGGCTGATATCTATAAAAATCTGTTCTGTTACACAGACCTATATCATAGAGATTATATATACAAATATTTTACTACTTATGCATAAAACATGATTTGTTGGGGGATATAAACTATGGCTTTCTCAGGTATCACTGCTACTTGATTGTTCTGAGTATTGGCTTTCTGACAGGGTTTGGAATGAAGCCATTTTTATTAATTTAGTTATTTTTGCTGATATAAAAGGCCGTCTATCATGTTAATGATGTATCGGTCTGCGGTCCCACCGAACAATAATTACAGAATGTTCCTAATAGTAAATCATTTGTCACAATCACAGCTCAGTACAACAACCTTTTGTGGAGCAGTGGAAGACATTATCCGAATGGCAATACACCTTTCTGTGGACCCATTAGAGGCAGTGAATGCCAAGAGCCCTGCGAAACCCTGAGCTTCAAGTCAGAAATGACCTCTCCCAAATCTCAGCTCAAGGATGTGCACAGGCCCTGCTGGATTTTCTGTAGTGTTGTTTAGCCTATCTGATTAGATGGAACCAAAACATTCTGCTGAGGACAGAAGAGACTAGGTTCCATAAGCATCTTTTAAAAAAGAAGAAGAAAAAGAAGAAAGCTCTCCTCTGAAAAAGTGGCAAAACAAAACGATTGGAAAAAGAAAAAGCACTGATGATTGTACTGCACTCTAGGTTTTAGTGAGAACCAGAGAAAGAAAGGCTCCAACACCCCACCCCACCTATCCCTGTCAAAAAAACAAAAAACTGGGATTAATAAGAAGGTGTCAATGTCTATATTAAGTGAAAATTACACTGGAATAATGATCAGACTTCTATTTTGTAAAGAGTCACAACCCAATTTTGATTATTGTTAAGCAACATCTGTAAACAATAATAGCAAATATTATTGAATGTTTCTATGTGCAGAGAATCTTCGTTTTGTTGCTATTCTTTCTTCTCTCTCTCTCCTTTTAATAGACTTTATTTTTGCTGCAGTTTTCGGCTTATAGTGAAATTGAGAGGAAAGTACAGAGCGTTGCCAGCTCCTCCCCCCAAAACACACGCAGGTTCCCCCACTATCAACATCCTCCAGGTTCTCCACAGTTAATGAACCCACACTGATATGCCATCATCACCCAGACTGTACCGTTTACATCAGGACTTCTTCTAAGCAAAAACTTTGAGACGAGCTCCATTTGAGAAGAGAGTTAACTCAGCTGTAAACTGTAGAGGGCAACAATGGAGATTTTGGAGATTTTTACCAGTTTCAAACCATAGCCCAGTTGATTAACCACAGTTTGTCATTGGGGTAACAGTGAAATAAATGGGCATCATTTGCCCAGCACCCATACATTTATTGATTTTTGCCAAAG
This sequence comes from Muntiacus reevesi, assembly GCF_963930625.1. Lineage (NCBI taxonomy): Eukaryota > Metazoa > Chordata > Mammalia > Artiodactyla > Cervidae > Muntiacus > Muntiacus reevesi. The sequence continues at coordinate 10,467,911 of NC_089263.1, read as the reverse complement.
TGATGTCAACCAGGCTTGTTGGGCAACAGTATCCTCATTTTATAGACACAGTAACCAAGCCTCAGAGGAGGGAAAGCGAGGATTTCAACCGAGGTCCTTTGACACGAACCTGTACTGTGTCACATTGCCTCGTTCCCCAAGTTCTGCAGGAAAAGTTGTCATGAGCGCCTGACGAGTAACTGAGTCATGGTTTGCTTTGCATGGTGACTGGTTTTTATAACATCATTACTCAAACTGAAAATTCAGGGATTTTTTTTTTTTTTTTACTTTATATTTCTACTTTTATTATTGTTTTTAATATGTGGATTCTTGGTTAGGAATTTTATTGAGTATAGAACGCAATGAGCACACACACAGGAGGAGATTTTGAAGGACTTGTTCACTAAGCCCCATGATTTGAAAATAGCCTCAAGATCAATTAAAATATAAAGGATGGGGAGGGAGTCATAGCTGTGAAATGCTTCTAAAAGATCACATAGCAAAATAAAGATGTTTTCCTCACTCATCAACAGTGGAAATTGTTCTAGAAGTGTATGCAGAGGACGATGGGGATGGGTGCAAAGCCCAGGCTTTCCAATTCTCTTTGGGCTTTAAAAAGCCACAAATAGAGCTCTTTGCCCCCACAAGTGAATGTGTGAGCCTCAAATTAGCATCAAATGGAATAATTTGTACATACTCTCTCCCTTCATATGTTTACATTTTTTTTAATATCTAGAATTCTGTTTAAGGTATCCAAGGATTCAGCAGGCATGTCGTACTTTGTATTTCTAGTATCAGATTCCCAGTAAGGATTACATAGTACAATAAAATGCATATTTCTATAGATTGTTGAGAGCTTCTGATAACAATGAAGAAGTCTGTAGCTGAAGCTTGAATCAACGTATCAGAGGACACCAGGGGACCAAAAAGATGATTCTGGTCAAGTCTTTGCATCCCTTTTCCTCCTGCTCCCCTGACAACCAGCCTGAAGAAGTCACAGCATCTTCTCTGAGGACCCTGGTTCAAACACACAGGCGTCCTTGACATGGGTACCACTCTTCCAAAGGGAAGGAAAGTCCCTTAAAAAATCAGATGGCTTCCTCTTGCCCCAACCCCGATGTCCCCTACCCACTATGTTCTGTCCAGAAGAAAAATCCCTCAGCCGCAATGGTTGTTTTTATTAAATTCTCCTCAATAAAAAGCTCAGGCAGGATTTATTAGGTACTCAGGGCGGACGTTTAGTATTTCGCCAGTTATTAAGTGAAAATCAATAGAAAGCAAAGAAAATGGAACTCACTGCACTGTTAGTGCACCGTTGTCGCCCAGATATTATGTCGGCTGTCTCGTAGATTCATGACAGACGAAAGAGGCCGGGAGAGAACTTTCTGCTTACATTGCACGCGCCAAAGTGGGGTTATTCATTAGAGCAGGCAGCCGGCCAGATGGATTTCCAGTTCAGGTTTACCATTTATCTTTAAAACGCCTGTATCGAGTGAGAAAGAACACTGATATTATGTGATATCAATGGCAGGTTTATGTATCTAAATCAGGATTTATTGTTATTTTGTTCCAAAGACCTTTTTTTCTCAAGAAATACCATTTCACTGGAAGAAAATAATAGCTAAAACCTTGTCAAAGATAACCTTTCATGCTGTCCGTGCACCACTAGCTGTAAAACAAATAGAACCCGGTATATAAATAGTTTTAACCACATCCTTACAAATCATTTCTTCTGAATCTGTTTCTCCCATTTCAATATGTGCGTGTATGTGTGTGTTTTAAATACCACAAACACGATTTTTGGTCATTTAATGTTTTCTTTGCCAGGAGTTTAGATAATGTTAGCAATTGTTAGAGTCGTGTTTAAAAGGTTTGGCTGTTTTGTGTCCTTGCATGGAATGCTACTTTCCCAAAAAAGCATTCTTTGGAAAAGCAGAGTGGTCGCTTCTGATTCTTTTCTTACCTTACCTTAGAATAAGCTTTAGAGTCAAAAACACTGATCACCTTCTTTTTTTATTTTCAAAATTATTTCAGAGTCTTCAGAAGCAGGGATGTGTTTTCCTTTCATTCAGTGGACCTTTTGATGGCTTCTGGGTTTTCTATTCTTTCTCACTTAACAGCCTGATTACAGTCGACCTGATCAGGTTGGATCTTCCATCAGTCTAACCTGGTCAAATGACAGAGTGAACCCCTGTGCCTTCTTTATAAATTGCTCAGAAGAAAAAAATGCAATCCATATTTGTAAAATGTCATTAGTGATGCTATGATGAGGAAGAAAAACTGACACCTCTGTTTTGATTGAAGCAGCTACTCATAGAACATGTTTTTAACCTGCTTTAGTTTTGCTCTTTTTTTCTTTATGTTTGGGAAAAGGGACTGTAAATTTAGCTCTATACAGACCAATATCAGACAGTAGCCAAATACAGATGATTATTTAAAGATAAAAATTCACTTAAGTGACACCAACTTAGAACAGTTCTCCAAAGCTTTTTCCTGCTCTTGAACAAAAATGATGTTATAATAGAATTTTTTTTAACTGATCTCTTTCTTTATCAAACCAGGTAAATGCATCAAATTTTACCAGAAATCTTTTGTTGCATTTTCCGATTTAGACATGGGAACAAGTTTTCTGTTTTTAAATGGGTCAATAATCCAAACTGTATTGGCACATAGATGATATTCTGAAATAAAAACATGGGAGGATCTTTCTGCTTTTCCTATTTCTTTAGAAAGGTCATTCTTAACTTTCCCCGTGTGTGTAAAACATCTGTATGCAATTATATGTATGTATCTGGACCTGTTGTTGAGGAGGTGAGAAAGATCAGTGTGGTTAAGAAGTGGGTTCTAAATTACATTAAATTCAACTCCCAACTTTGTCATTCATTGGGCATATGATTTGGGCAATTTGTCATAGTCCTGCATCTCAGTTTTGTCTTCTGTATAATGGACATAATAGTCTGACAGATTTTAAACTAGGAACACACGGGTCAGCAAACATAAAGTTCATAGAGCGCTTTTGTCCTTGCTGTTTGGTCACTAAGTCACGCCCAACGCTTTTACCACCCCATGAGCTGTAGCCTGCCAGGCTCCTTGGCCACTGAATTTCCTAAGCAAGGATACTGAAAGTGGGTTACGATCTCCTTCTCCAAGGGATCTTCCTGGTCCAGGGATTCAACCCGATTCTCCTGCTTAGCAGATGGGTTCTTTACCACTGATCCCCTAGGGTAGGGTTTCCCTCATAACTCAGTTGGTGAAGAAGCCCCCTGCAATGCAGGAGACCTAGGTTCAATCCCTGGGTTGGGAAGATCCCCTGGAGAAGGCAAAGCCTACCCACTCCAGTATTCTGGCCTGGAGAATTCCATGGGTTGTACAGTCCTTGCGATCACAAAGAGTCAGACACAACTGAACGAATTCCACTTTCACTTTTTTTCACAAAATATAGAACATAAACTTTCCCATTTTAATATTTTAGTTTCCTAACAAAATAGAAAATACGATCTCACTGGGGACTCAATGAATACAGCTTTTTCCCTATTTGCTCATGTATTTGAACTCTGAAGAAAGATATAAAGTCTTCAGTTTGAGTCATAATGAGAATCCCACTTAACCAAAATTTTGTATTGAATACATTTACTTTAAAAGAAGCTTTTCTTGTGGTTTCAACATTCAATCTGAAATAATAACAGCAACAATAATAGTCAATGAGGATAGCTAAAATACCGATTTATCAGTAACTGCAGTGAAATAGTAGCCATGAGGCTTAATGTTGAACGGGGACCTATTTATAGACATCGTCTTAATTCGTTGAAAACAATGTCTGGTTATTTCATTATCTAACAATTAACATCAGTAACACACGCAGATATGAGAAAGAAATGATGCCACTAATTAATACGACTTGGGCAATCAGAAAAAGAAAACATTAGAGCCAAGAAAAATCAAAGTCAATGACTCGGGTCCCTTGCCCATGTACATCATGTCACTTGAACACTTGCCAAGACTATTTGATTTTGACTTTACAGAATTAGCCCGGTAGCCTTTCATCTTGCTTCCCCTCTCTGAACGTTAGGTTTCTTAATTGTGCAGTGGGTATACTCTGCCTTTTTTGCCCCTACTCCAGTAGAGAGCTGAAGGAAGAAAGTGGAAATCACTTATCTAAAGAAAACAACATTTTCTATCCTCAAGCTGGTGGGAAAACTGATATAATTTTAAAACACAGTGTTGTTGTGAAAGAGTAACCATTGTCTACTTTCATGCCTGTGCCTGGGTACTACACATTCTTTCAACAAAATTGTGTGCGTGCTAACAACAGGGAGGTGCCCAGTGTAAGAGGGGCCATGAGACTGCCTGTTCTAGCCCCCACTCTTCCTCTTCAGATCTGCAAGACGCGGGCTAGTGGCTTAGGTCTAGTCTTCCTCAGGCTCTTCATTTGCAGCATTGAGATGACAGCTAGTCCCCACTTATGCCCTAAGTGAGATAAATAGCACTTACTCATGTATCAAGTGAGGGCATACATGTAAATTACAGTGGCACCTAGTAAATACTCAAAATACTTTTGTTACAATTTTTTCTCTAAGGGGGCAAAATGATGGTGGTCCATATTCTGATACTGAAGCTAAAGTTCCAAAACTTTGGCCACCTGCTGAGAAGAGCTGACTCATTGGAAAAGGCCCTGATACTGGGAAAGAGTGAAGGCAAAAGGAAAAAGAGGCAGAAGATGAGATGGATAGAAAGCATCACTGACTCAATGGACATGAATTTGAGGAAACTTCAGGAGATAGTGAAGGACAGGGAAGCCTGGCATGTTGCAGTCCATGGGGTATCAAAAATCAGACATGACTGAGTGACTAAACAGCAATACTCTGATAAGTCCTTGATCTCACTGAGCTCATGGTTGCTCAGGCAATTCACATAAGCACCCAGGTAACTTTTATACGGTAGGATAATGGAGAGGACAGTCCAACAGTTCATTAGGGCATGGAGTGGGCATGGGAAAGACTTCCTTGTGGAAAGGATATCTAAGCTGAAAAGTTAATGAAGGTAGGGATCTTCTGATCACTATAGACCTGTGATGTCCAAGGGAAATCTCCGCAGGGTTGGAATAATCAATAATAGCACCATCCGAGATGCTGGCCCCTAGCCACATACGATGACTGAGTGCCTAAAAAGTGCCAAGTGCAAGCAACATTTTTAATGTTATTTCATTTTAATTTTTTTTTAGTTTCCATTTCAATAGCCACTTCAGCCTAGTAGCTAATGTACTGGGTAGCACAGCACTAGACAGAAAAACTCATGTGAAGGTCCAGAGGTCCAGAGTTCTTATACTTTTAAGACCTGATATTTTGAAGAGAAGATTTATGAAGGACGAGAGTTTGGGAAATTAACAGAGGCAATGCATGACTTACTAAAAAGTTCAGGCTCTCACTGAGGGCCATGGAAAGCCATTGAATGACAGAAAGGAAAGAGATGTGATCATGTTGGCATTTTAGTAAAACCACTTCAAACTGCTGCTATGAAAATATCTACAACTATTAACATTTTATAGTTAGACTTTTCTGATAATCCAACCTCATTTAACCTTCCAATCAACTATATGAGATAGATTTATAACTGCATCTCCCATCATACAGCTTTACATACCTGTCTTCAGCTTAGCAATTTATTTTCATACCATGACAGTCCCAGAAGGCAGAGTTGATAAAAGTAAAACATTTGCCTGATATTTGTGCACAAATTCAGATATAAGGATTTTTGATGAGTCAATTTGGAAATGGCACTAGGTTAAAGTAAAGTGTGTTAGTTACTCAGTCATGTCTGACTCTTTGCAACCCCAAGGACTGTAGCCCACCAGGCTCCTCTGTCCATGGAATTCTCCAGGCAAGAATACTGGAGGGGGTTGCTATTTCCTCCTCCAGGGGATCTTCCTGATCCAGGATCAAACCTTGGTCTCCTGCATTGCAAGCAGATTCTTTACCCTCTCAGTCACCTGGGAAGCACCAGGCTACTTCGAAGAAATGTTGAAGATTTTTTTTCCTATAATGTGACCGGATTTGGAGGTGTAAATCTGTCTGGCTGTGACCCGCGGACTGCCCACCATCCTGGCACATGTGTGATCTCCTCCAGCTGTTGGTGGTGAGAGGGCTGAGCTTGCCTGTGCATACAGGAGCCGTGATGATGCTGGAGCAGACTCGCCCTGCTTCACGAGCATTTCCTTTCACTCACATGTGCATCTCCAACCTCTCCTCCCAGACAAGCTGAAAAGAGAACCCGGCCTAGGCAAGGCTGGCCAGGCGTACCTAGACAAGGTATGCCACCAGCGCACGGTTGCTGACCTGACTGTCCATGTCAAGTCTACAAAGATAAAAGACAGCACCTTTCCAAGTAGAAATGAGGAAGAAGTACAGTGACCCCACGCTGGGATCGCCTGTCACAGACACACACACACACGCAACTTTCATTCAGCAATTCTCTCAGTTAAAACATTTCGAAAAAACACTAACATCTAATTTTATTAGATCAAGTCATTTTCTCTCTCTTTTAAGGCAGATTATTCATAAAATCATACTTCTAAAAAAAAAAAAAACTGCAGGGAATGTAAATGCTGCACTAATTTAATTACACACTGGCTCTGTAAGACACTAATGTAAATATTCTGGTGAGGAGGCCTAAGACACTTGAAGTAATTACTTAAGGACTCCCTTTCAAAGAATCTCTCCCTTTTTTATTAAATGCCTTTTAACATTAGCACTTTCTTCCTGACAAATTAAATGAAATTTCATTACTCTCCCTGACTTAATGGCATGGGGCTCCTGCCGAGGTGTGAGTTAACCCTCCCCGGACAGCTGACAAGGGCTTCTCCATTCAGTCAAAATGCCACTGTCCTCTCACGCAGGAGAAAGGAGGCCCCGAAGAATCCTTTGTGTTTTCACCAGAGTGTCCGGAATCCTTCATCTCGTTAGTGTTTTTTCAGCTGTGAGCCTTACAAAAACTTAAAAAAAAAAAAAAGAAAACCAACAGTAAAATTGCTGTTTCCCAGTCTTCTCCAGTTCAGAGCAACAACATTAAAAAATCAAAATAATGTCATCAACTGAGACCCTAATGATGGCCATGTCAAGGGCAATAACAATAGCAAAGAGTTGTAGATTATGAATTAAATACATTCTAAGTCATTTACCTCTTTTAACTCATGTAAGCCCTGGCAAAAATACTAGAAGGTAAATACCAATTTCCCTGGTATCTGAAAGTAGCATATTCCTCTGAAAACTTGTGCAAACTGAAATGACATAAGCTGAAGAGGCATTTACCTTAGGACACAACTTCCATGCGGATGAGCAAAATACACTGAGATCAAGCCCAGATGCTCAGAGACACAGCGCAGGGCCCTCATCCCCAGATGCTGAGTGCTGCTCCAGGGAAGGGGCTTGGTGGAGACGTACTCTCTGTTTGGGGGTGTGGGTTGCCTCTAGAAGGGCTCTCTCCAAAACAGATGCTGAACATCAATTTCACCCTTTGCCTTTTTTTTGTTGTTGTTCCTGTAAAGCAGAAATTCTCTTTGAATTTCTTTCTGTTAGCAAAAACAGGTGATTCATGTGAGGTCACTCAGAAAAGTGAAATGGTGTAAAGCAAACCTTCAAAAAGTGGGGAACAGCAAAACTGTTAATATCCCCAGTCTAAAAGGAAGAAATCAGCATGCAGAGTGGGTAAGCGCCTGACCCGGGGTGACAAAGCTAACATGAACCACAGCTGAGATTCAACCCAGTTGTCCAGCAGTCATCACACATGTTTGCACACACAACTACTGAATCCTCAAGCCTGGATAGGCTCGGAATTACTCCCATATCCCTTTTTACATTTGTGCAAACTGGAAAGCATCCGTTACACGACAGACCCAAGATCCTTCATCTCAGCTCCATCCAGGGTCTAGCCCCAGCCATGGCTGCAAAACAACTGTGCCTCAGAATGAAGTTTCCGAAAGATGAGTCCTGGAAAAATTTATTTCTAGATCTGCTTTATTAAGACTGTGAAGAAAAAAAAGAAAATTTTAGTAACTTAATCTTGAAAGAAAATAAAGAAAACTACTGGTAAGTTTGGATTTACTCTTAATAGCTTAGGGAGCAAGTTTTAAAACTCTGAGAAAATACAGAGTAACTACTCGGGAACTATGGAGCTGAGGTTCTTATCCTATAGGATTCCATATGAACCAAGAATAAATCCATATCCATTTTTGTTAAAGTGATTAAGAAAGCGTTTTACAAAACAAAAGTGGCCAAAATTGTTCTGTTTGAGAGATATGGTATGGTTGAGGATATGCCAGAGATGGAATGCTGAGATGAGGCTGATGCTCATGAGAATGGGGTCTGTAACCCGTGTCCCTGGCATTTTTTATTTCACCTTAAAAAAAAATAGTCCTATTTTCTGCCCATCAAGTTTTGCCTCCACTATTGTTGAAGACTATGTGTTACTTTTTGCTTAGACCTATTTTTCCTTCTCACTCTCTAAAATTGGGTTTAATTTTACCCTATCTTCTTTAGTTTCATCATGCTCTGTGGACTGTATAGATGCATGATGAAAGAACATTTCATTTGGTTAACTTTGAATTTCAGGAGACAGAGTCAGCCTTTAGTGAGATTGCACTGTGATTCTGTTTCCCTTTTCTCTATGTGACCAGTGATATTTCTCTTTGGCTGAAAATGTTTTTTTGAAGCACTATCCTTTTCCTGTCCACGTCTCCAGTAGCTCGAACTTCCCCAAATCATGGCCTCTTCCCTAAAGGGTGTCCTTTCTAAGACCTCAGGCCATGTGGAAGAAAAATAATCAGCTCCAAGTTCAGAAGACACATGTTACAAGGAAGAATTTTTGTTTTTCTTTCCTCTTCTTGGTTGTTCTTTAACATATGTAGTTTGGGGTGGGGGGAGCGGTCATCATGTTATTGTTTTGAAAGAAGCAAGGGCTTGAATTTATTTTGGTGCAGCTATCACCAAAAGATCCAGATTTTGAGGGGATGGATCATTTTCTTTCCTCTTGTGAGGTCCAGGTAAAACTTCATTCCCTCCATGGCCGGGTGCTTCTGACAAGCAAAAATCAAGGACCCAAAATAAGTTTTTTTATCTAAAAAATGTGAACTATCCCAAAACAAACATGAAAAAGCACAGCTGCCAAATTCCACAAGTAAAAAAAGAGTTGAAGGTTGAGACAGTGCAGGATCTCACTGGGGAGTAATGGGTAAAGTTTGGCCAGCTGCCCTTAAGGCCTTCAGGGACACTCAATCCAATTGCCATGTCTTAGCAGATGTGAATTTCAAGGTTACACCTGGGTGTTCAAGGGCAGGGCCAAGTGTAATCGGCACTTAGATCATAGATTAATCTTATTTGCCATCTATTAGGTTTGATTCCTCTTCCCTCTCTCCCTCCCTAAAGCCAGGATTATTGTGATAGTTTAAGATAATGGATTCTAACAGGAAGAAAGGTCACACAGGCATGGAGATTTGGAACCTTAAGATAATATGATTAATCTAAAAGCTTCTTTCTCAAAGGGGAGGGAGGACCGCACTTTTCATATGTCTAATTGAGAGAGGAGGGCTGAAAGACCTCAGAAAGAGGGAAAGAGCAACAGAAAAGGGAGTGCAAAGGGACTGGGTCTTTGTCAACAACTGCAATTAATTATCATTGTCAGGATGATCTTTCATTAGTTTTCACACTAATAAGATAGATCTGCCTCATGCCTGAAGCTGATAAAACCTTATTGGCAATGTTGATAAGACTATTTCCCTATGGAGAGGCATTCATGAATATCTTCATCTTATTTTATTTTTCTAGTTTTCCAAAACTAAATGACTCCATGGATTTTGCTAAAAGTAACTACATCCGGGCCCTGAAGTGCAAGAAAAGTCCTTAACACAGTGGTTGGTGTAATCTAGCAATAAGTAAATGTTGACCATGGTTATAAATGCCACAAACACATGAGTGAATGTTACATACATTATATACAGGATGCAGTTTACTCCATCTCTTTTAGATATTTCCAGGTAACCCTAAACAACCAACATGGAGAGACCCACAGAAAGAAAAGCTGTTAATATTTATGTATTAATCATGATGGATCAAGAGCCTAGGCTTCTTGGTCCATCTGCAAAACGATGGAACTTATATGTGGATTCTCTACTCTCTTATATTTTTCCATTCTTCCAGGAGAAATTGTTTTGCTCTTTAGTTATGGTAACTGCTAAATAGTTTTCATCATTGTGGCTCACTGTTACTTTGGGGTTATTTAAAAGTATAGAAACGCTTGCATATCCTTTTGCTTTATATACAGTTTACTTGATATGCACATATTATAATGTTTTATATATATATTACATATAATATATAATTGCATATATTTTCCTATATATATTTTTTGATATATACATATTATGGGGTTTCCCCAGTGGCTCAGCTGGTAAAGAACTCAACTGCTAATGCAGGAGACATTAAGAGATGTTAATTCAGTCCCTGGGTCCAGAAGATACCCTAGAGAAAGAATTGGCAACCCACTCCAGTATTCTTGTGTGAAAAATGCCATGGACTGAGGAGCCTGGCGGTCACAAAGGGACTAACACAACTGAGCATATGCACACATGAACACACACATATTGTAATGCTATATAATTAATATATAGTTACACTATAATTAATATATATTATAATAACATTGTATTATATTATGACATTATACCACTATGATATGTGTATATCAAATATATGTTTATATATATGTATATAAGAGATGTAGCTTTTCCATTAAATTCAATTCACCCTGCTTTCCTCACTTTGTTTAACTAAATAAAAATGTGCTGTTGGATTGTTTAAGCGAACAACAGAGGAGAAGGATAGCTCTCTACTATAGCTGACCCCTTCCCAAAGGCTCAGAGTTGTAGCCTTAGGGAAAGAAATATGAGATTTTAATTTGTAATTTCATAAACAGATTCTTTCTTTTAACACATGGAGCTCCCTTGATTCCTTCACGAGGAATAAAAGCAGGCCATGTGGTGTTTCCTTAACCAAGATGTTAGACAGAACAGAGAGGAGGCCATTCCTGGACATAGGGAGCCCGGCCCAAGGAAGGCATGCAGGGTGTCAGCATAGTTAGCACATAAGACAGGCGGCTTCATATAACTTGTGAGATGATAATAGATGTCTGTCAGCATCCTGTGAGATTCTCAAGACTCTGTAGAGTGTTAAAGCTGTAGGAAATAATTACTTCTCAGTACAAATCCTACAGCCTTGCATGAGGACCAGCTGCCATAGGAGTGAAAATGCTTTTGTGCAAATCAGACTCACCAACAGTGGCTTCAAGATGAAGTGCATCATTCAATTGATGTTGAACATATAGAAAAGTAAAACACTTTCCTCTGAGTGAAACTTCTTTTCTTATGAATTTTTGAATCTCCTCACTAGATAATGCTATAATTCATGGACTACCCAACTGGAAAATATAGTAGTCACTAATTCATTCTGTAACTAAGGGGGGGTGGAAGAAAATATACTTGTAATTTCTGGAATAAAAAAAAAGAAGAAGAAGAATTACTTTCTCATTCTCTAATGCTAAATTTTGGTTATTTAAAAAAGAAAATCAGCTTTCAAAAGTGTGTAAAATGGAGCATTGGGGAATTGCAGACTCAGAGAAATCAGTCAATTCCTGACCGTTTGTTTAAACTGGTGGAGATTGAAATGTTCCAGGTTTGCCTGTGGTATCAGTTCTTCAGTGTTTTGTTTCATTTCAGTGTAGTGAGTGGAAAGAGAAACAAATAATGGGGCCATATCCTATTGCCTCTTTCCCAGTGACCACCACAAAATACAGCCAATCAAGAATGAAGCAAATACCTGTTTTGCCCATTCAGTTTGTTCTGAACTGAGAAGTTGCAAGGGAACTGGCAGGATTCTGGTCTGTTAAGACTCTTTCCTACCCTAATCTCACTCCCACTTTCTGATCTTCCTTATCCTCAGAAAGAGGTGTTGGCGTTCAGCAACCCCCATACATCACAGCTTTACCTAATATATGATGTGTTTATTCTTCCCAGGCCGCAGGCCGTATCACTCTCAAATGACTGACAACAACTCTGAAATGAAGTGGGCCCAAAGTGGCCTCTAATAGGTATGGGATGCCTCTCTAGTCAAACATAAAGCAAATTAATGTGCGCCCCTCCTGCACCTTCAGTCTGGAAATGTCATAAAGTAATAAGCAAGGAGCCCTTCGCAATGTTGAAGGCTGGATTTCAATCGATTTACATATTAAAGGGACAGGCCACATTTCATTTGCTCTAATATCTAAGGTATAAGTTTCTAAACTCTAAGGTCTGTTTTTCCTAAAGTAGTCCTGATTGTAGACTGAATGCAAGGATGAATAATGACACAAGTGCAATTATATATCTGTCTCATTCCCTGTTGTTTAGTTGTAAAGAATGAAATCAAGCAAAGACTTAGGAATAATTTATATTGCTATGTGTTATCAGTGTTTATATGATGTTGGAATGTATGTGTGCGTGTTAAGAAAATAGTGTAGAAAAATACACTAAAGAAGAAAATACAGAAGATACAGTTTGAATTGATAATATGTTATTAAATGTTTACATAATTTTGTTTTTATCCCATTCCACCAGTGCTGGGGAAAGTGCTTAAAAAAAAAGTGATACACAATGATAGATTGCTGCAGAAGACTCAAAATTTTTATGAATCTTTGAACCTCTAATATCCTAAAATAACAGACTCAAAATTTTTATGAATCTTTGAACTTCTAATATCCTAAAATATTTGGCATAAAAATATATCACAAAGCCATCTACTCTGTGACTGTAAAAGACTTCTTATGCCTGATTTCCAGCTTGCTTTGGTAAATTCCTTTGCTTTTCATTTATGTTTGATATAACTATTCTGTAATGTTAGTTAAAAGACTGAGTGAGTAAGTCATGTGTGAAAAGAAAGTATGCATACATAGATTCTCTCTCCTATCTCTCTCAAAAACACACACATCTACAGGCGCATGCACATATACATACCACATGATGTAATTTTAGGTTATCTCTTTTGAAAGAAAAAAAAACAAACAAACAAACCTGAGCATGCAACTTAAAATTGGTAATACAAATGAGTATACAGCAAGATTTGTTGTTTTGTTCTTCAGTTGCTGCTAGGATGTCTTAAAAGAATTATTTGTTTCAAATGTTTTGAGTCAGTTTACAAATAAAGTGCAATGTAAGCTTTCTTCTGAATGAAAGTTGGGCAATTTATCTCTTATTAAAGAAACTGAGAAAGTTTTGCAAACCCTGATTATTTTAAGTAAGAAGAAAGAAGTTTAGGAACTTATCTGCAGACGTTTTCAGTATTTGGTTTATTTTTACTTACTTTTTTCTTTTTAGTTTCCCCCAGTTGATTACAAACAAATGGCATTAAAATGCAGCTTTTAAGAAAAACTTTTGAAGGACAAAGCCAAAGTGTCGCATCAAAATGTGAAAGTAAAACAAAGCTGCACCTGGCATAGAACATATTTTATTAAAAGAAACTCATGTTTCCTTAGTTTTTCCTCTCTTTTAGATTATGAGATTTACAGGTAAACTTAAAAGTTATGTGATTATCGTTGGTGAAATTCAAAGCAAACAACCCTTTCTTTCTACCGTTATACAAACTAAAATATTTTACTATCGTGTGTGTACTTATTTTATGTATGTGTGTGTGTTTAGACCAGCAATATTTTGATCCCTAGAACCTAGAACATTCTTTCTTGTGTAGGAAGATACGTCAGCATTCTTCTAATTACAGACCCAAGACCAAAAATACACACTTAAAATAGCTTTTTTCTGTAAAATAGATTTTGATTTTCTTTATATAAATTAAAATAAAAATAGCTTACTTCCCCATGCCATAATAAGGAAACTCTTTTGTTGTGACTTGGGTTACAATTTTTGTGCTTTCATTAATTTTGTTAAATTTGTATTTATTTCAGAGAACATTTCTACTTTTATATTTAATACAAACTTTCCATGTTAAAAAACATTTATTTAAGACCTTAATAAAAAGTTGGCCTGACAAAGGGAACATGTGTTAAATGTTTATGCCTTTAAAAAAAATTGCTTTGTTTGTGAATAATCTTAAAAATTTAGAACACCAACAGGGTTAAACAAAGCAGAATCTTTTCAGCACACTAAATTACTGAAGCTCATCTACAACAATATTTTATGATATGCACGGTCACTTAAGTTCTTACATTATATGCATGTAGTTCCAAGAAGTTCTAATTAGGTGAAATCCTAGTATTGATATTTGAAGAACCTGGTAAGATTGCCTATTAATAGAAATAAAAGCCTGAGGCTGGACACTCAGGGACCTTAAAAGTCAAAAGATCTTTTTACCTGCAAGCCTCACATGGAAGAAAAAAAGACTAGAATCCAAGATGACCTTTTGGAAAAGAGAAAAAAACACATATGTTACAGAACACGTTCTTTTTCTAATGCATTTTAAACTGAAGTCTATCCAAAAACTCATTCACACAGTGTAGATGACATAAATTTTATAGGAGACAATCATAAGCTTTTTGTGGAGGTAAAATCATAGCGACCATTATTTCTATGGACTCACAAATAGAAGATCAACTTTTAATAAAGAGATACAACATTTTAAGTGTGTATCTTTTTAAAATCAGTCTCTCTTTGCAAGTAAAGCTTTATTACTTTTGAGTTCTTGACAGGCACTTGAAGAAAGGTCACGTAATAAACCTGTGCTTATTTCTCATTGCAGAAAAACAATAAGTCATGTCTGCATCCATTATTTACCAAATTGTCTTCATTTTTCTTCACCTGCTGGGTTTATAGGAAGGAAGATAAATAATATTATAAAACTAGCCTAGATATTTTCACAATTATCCAGTAATGTGATAGTGAGCTAGTCTTCCAGAGTTGATGAGAGTAAAGGGAAGAATTTGTTATCCAAGTAATTTACTAGAAATATATTAAAGGTTATTTTCATAGAAAGATACATCTGGAATCACAAATATATATGTTAGGAAAAAACTTTTAAATAGAAAGTGGTGCAAAAAATGTCATTATACCATTTTCTTTCAAAGAAATTATATTTTTTATAGGCAGATCTTCTGTTTCAACTTTTTCCTCCCTTCCCTTCTCTGCCATTGATAGTTATTGTCGTGTTTAAACTCCTCATTAAAGCAAAGAAATATTTTAAATCTGTTGTCAAAGAAAGCAAAGTATTTAAATGTGCTTCCTTAATGATCAGATTATCTTAGTGGTTAAGAGCTTATCCTCAAAGGCCAGAGTTCAAATCTGTGCTCTAGTCCATGCCTTCATTTAATTTTTCTATGTCGCAGTGGCCTTGGACAAGTAAAACGGTGATAATATAGTTTATAGTCTCTACCCTTAAGTAAATTGCTCAAGATGGTATAACAAACAGGTTAAAACTGGAATCTGAACATAGACAATTTCTATTCTGCATCCCTGCTCTTAACCAAAATCTAGTATGCCTGATATTCTTTCAACTACAGGAAGGAGCATCAAAGACAACTTTGCGTCCTTCCCTGCCACCCGACTGGTATTTTATTCAGCAGGGCCAATCTAGCTCAGCGAGTGTCCTGTCACAAATCGGATTGCACAGAACTCCGATTAGGAGTCCATGCAAATGCAGGAGTGTGGAGCATCCATCGTCTGCCATGGTTCAACGAAAGAATTTGTGGAGAAAGAACAGCCAGATGGAGAGACTTGCGAACGCAGAGATCAGGAAGCTGCTATCATTGGGACCAAGTCTCCTGGTTGCCTGAGAGTCTTCCAGGCTTTCTTCCTTGATGTTCGGGAGTTCTCTTCACAGCACGCCTTACCCTTGGTTAGCAGAAACACTTGGCGGGTGCACACGTGTGTATGCTGGGGAAGATCATGAGATTTAAACTAGTTTGAGTGAGTTTCTGTTCTTCATATACACACAATCCTTCAAGCATATGATAATACTTTGCTGTATGAATTGAACTTTAGTGGCTCAGATGGTAAAGAATCCTTGTGCAATACAGGAGACCTGGGTTCAATTCCTGGGTGTGGAAGATCCCCCGGAGAAGGGAAAGGCAAACCATTCCAGTATTCTTGCCTGGAGAATTTCACAAACAGAGGAACCCAGCAGGCTATAGTCCATGGGGTCACTGAGAGTCAGACCCGACTGAGCAACTAACGCCTTCACTTGGTATTTACTCCGTTTTTGTGGTTTCCCAGCGTACATGGCATCAACTTAACATTTTCCAGCCTCTTCTTTCAGATTCATTCTTAGCTAGATCCAGAACAGTCCCCTGCTCCTCTTCCTAGTAAAAATCTCCCATTCCTCTTTTTGGGGCCCCAGCGTCTTTCCTTCTGTTCAGCATTTTCTTTCATATTCATTCCTGAATTTTCTAGGTAGTCTCCTGCTCAACCCACAACTCAACAAAATATTTCCTCCTCTGCAATTTCTTTCTGAATAATTCAGGAAGGATTAATCATTCTGCTGTTCATATTGATACAATATTATATACACAAATATATATATATATGTAGTTTTTTCTACTATAGTATCATCTTTAGAGAAGGCAATGACAATCCACTCCAGTATTCCTGCCTGGAGAACCCCATAGACAGAGGAGACTGGCAAGCTACAGTCCATGGAATCCCTAGAGTTGGACAGGACTCAGTGACTAAATCACCACCATCTTATCATTAGTGTTTAAAGTATTTCCCATCCAAGGGCAGGGATTGGGCACCTTTTCTTTTTAACTCCATCACTTAGAATGGTCCCTGGAGCAAAATAGGTGCTCAGAAGAAAAAAAATATGTTTCAGTGTGACTGAACTTGGCAAACATCATGGGAAAATTATTTATGTATATGTGAAACTCTATGAATTCTACAAACACTATGTCATCAGAAGTGGTATATATATATACATACATATATATACATATATATGTATATATATTTGAACTCTATATAGCATATGGTACTTGGGGTAATCACCAAATACAGTAGTTAATGAAAATGGAGAAATATATTAAAATGAAGTTTTTTTAAAAGCTAAAGGGCAGACTGGTGTTTATTTCCTTAAAACTAAAATATTAATTAAAAATAAAAAACCTACAAGCTTAACTTTTTGAATGAGACTTACTTATTCAAATCAGAAGATGGATTCATTCTTTATATTATTAAGAAATATGCATATTATGTGTGTAGTTGTATATAAGATTTTAAAATAGAAAGTATACATTATTTTCTTCAGTTCAGTCAAAAATGTTCTTAAGGACTTACTTTTACTTATTTAATTATAATGAACACAGTGCATTTGGTAATTATATATAATTGTATTACTGTAAATAGTTTATTAATTGCATTATTATAATTGTGTTATTTACTAATTGTATTATTATGAACATTGAACTGCAAGGAGATCAAGCCAGTCAATCCTAAAGAATATTCATTGGAATATTCTTTGGAAGGACTGATGCTGAAGCTGAAGCTCCAATACTTCAGCCACCTGATGCAAAGAGCTGACTCATTAGAAAAGACCCTGAGGCTGGGAAAGATGGAAGGCAGGAGGAGAAGGGGATGACAGAGGATGAGATGGTTGGATGCCATCATTGACTCAATGGATGTGAGTTTGAGCAAGCTCCAGGAGGGTTGAAGGACCGGGAAGCCTAGCATGCTGCAGTCCATGGGGTCTCAAAGAGTCGGACACGGGTGAGCAACTGAACAATAGCAACAAGCATTTTACATATTATATGACATATAATTTATAATGAAACAAAATGATGTAGTATTGTATATTGCTAGGACATGCATTCTATAAAAATCTCATTTTCCATTAGTGCTTTCTCTATCTGCCTTTTCCTGGTAAATGGGAAAATCACAGAACACTCTGGACTAGCAGTCAGGAGACATTGGCCTGGCCCATCAGCCCACTTCAGTCTGCAGCACAGCCCTCCTCTTAGCTCTTCCCTACTTAAGTCTGAAGCTTGTTGTGAAGATAAAATAGGATAATGTGCATGCTAGTGCTTTGAAAAGTATAAAGCACTATATAAATGTAAGATGTTATTGTAAAAGGGGGCTTAAAACTATAGCATAAAAAGGCTTGTTATAAAAATAAAATAAGAGTGACTCTAGTCACTTATTTTTATGAGGTACTTTTCTCTCTTTGGAAAAATATAATTTACTAATTCAAGGGAGAGCTATTAATTTCTCAGTCCTTCACAGCCGTTAAAGCTGGGATGATGACTTCAATTCAGTTTACAAATGGAGTGGGCATACTGCAGGGGAATGTTACTCTCAGGTTACATATCAATGGAATTAAATTAAATTAATGAAAAGAGAAGAAAATCCTGTGTAGATAAACAAGTAACTCATCCCCAATGAGGTCTAGTCAATGTCTGAATGAGGTATCAGTTAAAATATATTCACTTTTGCACGTCTCTTTCCCATGCTTCTTCAGATTTTCTTTGGAAATTGTTTTTAAAATATGATTCAAAAAAATAATATCTGTATGGAAACTATAATATTATGGGAAAAGATATCATCAGGCTTTAAATTCAGTAGGTAGTAGTGAGCCTCTATGTATCTACAATAAAACATCAAAGAGAGGACTTCATGATTTTATACAATGTTTCCAGAACCCACGGCACAAAACTTCCACTGTCAGAAAGCAATCTTAAATGGTGAAAGGTGGAAAACTGAACTCATGGCAATTCTTTTAATTAGATAAAGTTATTCTCCATACTTCAATATTTGACTATTATATCAAACTGTTTTGGATTTTTTAAAATAACTTCCAAAACACAATGATAGATCAAAGTATAGAGTGTAAGAAAAAGAAAATCTCTAAAGAGTATGAAGCTTCGTTCATTCTGTAGTTATTATCTGATTCAGGCTTCCTGATAATCTGTGATAATTTGTTGCTGACAACAAATCCTGTTGGGTTATTGCAAAAGGAGAACTCTGAGTAATCTTAGGGAAATTTGCAAACCTCTCTATGACACTCTTTCTTTATTAGCAAATGGAGGCATTGATTGATATTTAATTTTTAAGCTCTTTGTAATGCTTTGAAGAGTTAATTGTTATAAATCGAATTGCATAACTTTAACAAATGTAGCTTTTATTAATATGCCATGATGCCAAGTATGTATTTATTGGGAAAGGGGTATACTTGTGACATGCCATGCAATTTACTGTGAGTAACTATTTTGTCATTTTATTGATAACTTGTAGAAAGGTAAAGGGCACATTAACAGAATGGCAAAAAAATAAGGATATCAGAAATTAGATAGATGATTTGATACTGAAAATAAACTCAAATTAAGAAGATGAAACCTACAAAGATATAGGAACTTATACTTGGGTTTCAAAATCCAAATATTGGAAAATAGGTTAGAGAATATGTGATTTAGCAGAAGTAATGCTATCTATATCTGTCTGTCAGTTTATTTTTCTATCTATAAGCTAAAAGAGAAAATTACTTAAGGCTTAAGTTAAGGGTAAGTATTATTGGAAAGATATGGCTACAAAGATATTAAGATTTGAGGGAATGCAATATAATATTCATTCTGTAATAGTCCTACTGTACCCCAAACCCTAAAACTATTCAGGCAAACTTGGGAATATTTTGTACAGTTGTGGTACCAGGGTTTTTTTTGTTTGCTTGTTTGTTTGTTTTTTAGGAAAAGAGACAAACTGGAATATTAGAAAAGAGTAAGGAGGATATCAGTAACAAATGCCATTAAATATGTATCAATCTGTGCTAAACTTTTATTCATATTACAGCCCACTGTGGATGCTGTCACTTTTACCTGTAAGTTAGGAGAGAAAAACAACATCCTCACAACCACATAATGAGCAAGAGCTGGTGCCAGATTTGAATCTAGATGTCTATCTCCAGAACTGAGGCTATCTGTTCCAGGTCACTCTTGTTCCTCTTGTATGTGATGCATAGTACAGAGACATGATCAGACTTCCCTGATAGCTCAGTCGGTAAAGAATCCTCCTGTGATGCAGGGGACCCCGGTTCGATTCCTGGGTTGGGTAGATCCCCTGGAGAAGAGATAGGCTACCCACTCCAGTATTCTTGGGCTTCCCTTGTAGCTCAGCTGGTAAAGAATCTGCCTCCAATACGGGAGACCTGGGTCCCCTGGAGAAGGGCAAGGCTACCAACTCCAGTACTCTGGCCTGGAGAATATACCCCACTGTACAGTCCATGGGGTCGCAAAGAATTGGACTCTACCGAGTGATTTTCACTTTCACAGAGAAAAGAGGGGCTGGTTAGCTTGGAACAGAAGAGACCCAAGGGAAATGCTGACAAGCACCATCAAATTTGTGAAGGTCTGTTAAGGTCAATGGGATGAAACTGCAGATGGATTTGTTATGTGTGTGTTTAGATGCACTAGGAAGCTTCTCTTGATGGTATAACATGTTCATGACCAGCATAATTTTCTGATACGGTTATTATCTCTAGCTTCTGCTGAGGAATGAACAGGTATTAAGTATTCGTCTTTTCTGAAGGTAAACCTGATTTCTTGAAATGAATGTTTTTCACTTGATTTTCATATAATCTGCCTGGAGCATTTGCTGAAAATAGTGTCTAAGCAAAAGTAGTTGGCTACTGTCTTAGAAATAACTGAAAAAATTATGAGTAAAACTTTACTTTTCAGCAAGCTTCATATATTCTTAGCTATCCATATCTCTTTTTATTCCAAATATTTTTTGTTGCAGAAATGGAAACATTTCCCTTTATAAAAACATACAGACCTTGTCAGTGAGAAAGACTGCGAGTCTCTACATTTTTTAGTTTTGGTATGCAAAAAATCCATTGGTTTAGTAGTTTTATTTTTAAAACTGATAACACTTTTAAGCTATTATAACTTGTTTCTGTTTCATTTAATTTAGCATTCTGGCTTATTCACCCATTTGTCTAAGGCTTTCAGCAACGTGGCAGCTTAAAAATTCATTTAGGAAACAAAATTGTGCATCAGGAAACTCTAAGATTTTGCTTCTCCCTCGCCCAAATAAAAGATTAAAAAAGAGGCAAATAGACAAGCAAATAAAAAATTAAGGAGAAACTGTCTGAACCAACTTTGTCAGAGCTCTATAAAATAACCACAGACTTAGGGCAATCAAATGACCAGCCAATAAAGAAATTTTTTTTTCATTTATATTTATTAGTTGGAGGCTAATTACTTTACAATATTGTAGTGGTTTTTGTCACACATTGACATGAATCAGCCATGGATTTACATGTATTAAATGGAAAACTTTGTGTTGTTCTAATGTACGCTTGACCCCACTCTTTGCCTGGCACAGCAGTGGATCTTTTATCCAGGTGCCACTCTTGAACCAGAGGAAGCAACATAGATCTTAACTGCAAATCATTGTAGACATTTTTTCTAATCTTTTTGGGGGCTAGCTAAAAGATTAATATAAGGTGCTAATGCTCTCTATCTTGCCTGAATCAGAATTCAGACAGGAAAACAATAAACATTGTAAATAATTTAAGGTGACAATAGACCAGGAGACACCTGGAGCAAGTGATTATGAGTAGACTATACAGTAACTATTATCTGTCTAAAGCTGGCAGGAAAAGCTAGAGCAAAATTAGGGAAATTAACACAGTCAAAAGCAATCATGTTTAAAAAGGAATTTGCCTGGATGGAATATATGTAAGGTTGAATCCCTTCACTATTCCCCTGAAACTATCACTACATTGTTAATCAGCTATACCGCAATACAAAATAAAGCATTTACAAAAAATAGAAAGGAATTTAGAAGGTCACGCACATAGCCAGGCAAGATGCTTCCTCAGAAGAATCCTGTGAAAACCTAAGCTTTCACCTTGGGCTGAACCCTAAATTTAGAGCAGGCCAAAATAAATGTTGATGGAGTGCCCCAGAATAGATAGTCAATCCACAGTGAGTGGAAAAGCTCCTGAAATTCAAGGAAATTTCTATCAAAACATTAGCTGAACATAAGATTAAAACTCAGAGACTTTAGTGATTGTACAGGACAGAAAATAGTCTTTGAAAAAATAATTTGGGAAAGTCTCAAAAGAATAGACTACCACAGCCCTCAACAATCAAACACACATATACACACAAACATTCACGGACAAAATAAAAACCACAATTTCTGGGAAAAGAGGAGATGTGATCTCCAGAGTTACCATATTATAATTGTCAAGCACCCGATTGTCAACAAGGTAATCACAAGGCATGCAAAGAAACAGGAAAACATGGCCCATTCAGTGGAACAAAATTTTTGACAGAACCTGTCCTCAAAGGAGTTCAGATGCTAGAATAATTAGACAGAGATTTTAAAATAACTGTTTCAAATAGCTAATGAAATATATAGTCAAGAAACTAAAGGAAAAGAGAAGAGCATTATATAAATGAAATGAGAATAACAATACAGTTAGAAATTATAAAAAGTAACCAAGCAAAAATTTTGGAGCTGAAAAAGACAAATGAAATGAAAACTTGACTAGAGTTTCAAAAATGGGTTTGAGCAATCAGAAGAAAGAATCAGTAAACTTGAAGATAGAGCAACTGAAACGACCAAGTCTGAGTACTAAAAAGAAAAAAAGATCATCATCAGCATGACTTTGATGCATCACCAAGCAGAGCAATCATGGAGTCCCAGAAATAGAAAAGAAAATCACAGAAATATTATTTGAAAAAATAATGGCGGACAGCTTATCAAACTTGATGAAATTCATGAATCTATAAATCCAAGAAGCTCAGTGAGTGGGATGAACTCAATCCATCTACACAGAAAAACATTGTAGTCAGACTGTCAAAGACAAGTGATGAAAGCAACCAGAAAGAGTGATTCATCACATACTATTTGATTCTGCAAAAATGCAGAGAAATGCAAGACACTTAGTCATAAACAAGAGGTGAGGTACCAATTAGATCTACTCTATGAGAAATTCTAAAGGGAACTCTTCAAGTTGAAATGAAAGGAGTCCAGACAATAACTCAATGCTTTATGTAGATATAAAGATCCCTGATAAAATAATTACATGGGCCAATATAAAAACAAGTATTATTATAAATCTTGTTTGTAACTCTACTTACTACAAGAATTAAAAGACAAACCCCCAAAATGATCTATAGACTACACACACACACACAAAATAAAAAAATGAGAAAGAAATCTACATTAGGTGAAGGTCACTCAGTTGTGCTTGACACTTAGTTACCCCCTGGACTAAACAGTCCATGGAATTCTCCAGGCCAGAATACTGGGGTGGGTAGCCTCTTCCTCCTCCAGGAGATCTTCCCAACCCAGGGATTGAACCCAGGTCTCCTGCATTGCAGGTGGATTCTTTACCAGCTGAGCCACTCGTGAAGTCCAAAAACATACTATCAGGGAAGCTATCAGGTTCCTGAACTATCAGAGAAACCTGAAATCTACACATGCCATTACAAAAAAACAACTAAACAAAAAAGAAAGCAGTAATAGAGAAAAGGGACAAAAACTGTATAAGAAATATAGAAAACAAGTAAAAAGCAGATATAAGTCCTCTTTCACAAAATTTAAGTGTAAACGAATTAAACTCTCAATTCAAAAATCTTCCAGGAAACAAAAGCCCAGGACCAGATGGCTTCACAGCTGAATTCTACCAAAAATTCAGAGAAGAGCTAACACCTTTATTACTCAAACTCTTCCAGAAAATTGCAGAAGAAGGTAAACTTCCAAACTCATTCTATGAGGCCACCATCACCCTAATTCCAAAACCAGACAAAGATGCCACAAAAAAAGAAAACTACAGGCTAATATCACTGATGAACATAGATGCAAAAATCCTTAACAAAATTCTAGCAAACAGAATCCAACAACGTATTAAAAAAATCATACACCGTGACCAAGTGGGCTTTATCCCAGGAATGCAAGGATTCTTTAATATCCGCAAGTCAATCAATGTAATACACCACATTAACAAATTGAAAGATAAAAACCATATGATTATCTCAATAGATGCAGAGAAAGCCTTTGACAAAATTCAACACTCATTTATGATTAAAACTCTCCAGAAAGCAGGAATAGAGGGAACATACCTCAACATAATAAAAGCTATATATGACAAACACACAGCAAGCATCACCCTCAATGGTGAAAAATTGAAAGTATTTCCCCTGAAATCAGGAACAAGACAAGGATGCCCACTCTCACCACTACTATTCAACATAGTCTTGGAAGTTTTGGCCACAGCAATCAGAGCAGAAAAAGAAATAAAAGGAATCCAGATAGGAAAAGAAGAAGTGAAACTCTTGCTGTTTGCAGATGACATGATCCTCTACATAGAAAACCCTAAAGACTCTTCCAGAAAATTACTAGAGCTAATCAATGAATATAGTAAAGTTGCAGGATATAAAATTAACACACAGAAATCCCTTGCATTCCTATATACTAACAATGAAAAAACAGAAAGAGAAATTAAGGAAAAAATACCATTCACCATTGCAACAAAAAGAATAAAATACTTAGGAGTATATCTACCTAAAGAAACAAAAGACCTGTACATAGAAAACTATAAAACACTGATGAAAGAAATCAAAGAGGACATAAACAGATGGAGAAACATACCGTGTTCATGGATTGGAAGAATCAATATTGTCAAAATGGCTATTCTACCCAAAGCAATCTATAGATTCAATGCAATCCCTATCAAGCTACCAACGGTATTTTTCACAGAACTAGGACAAATAATTTCACAATTTGTATGGAAATACAAAAAACCTCGAATAGCCAAAGTAATCTTGAGAAAGAAGAATGGAACTGGAGGAATCAACCTGCCTGACTTCAGACTCTACTACAAAGCCACAGTCATCAAGACAGTATGGTACTGGCACAAAGACAGAAATATAGATCAATGGAACAGAATAGAAAGCCCAGAGATAAATCCACGAACCTATGGACACCTTATCTTTGACAAAGGAGGCAAGGATATACAATGGAAAAAAGACAACCTCTTTAACAAGTGGTGCTGGGAAAACTGGTCAACCACTTGTAAAAGAATGAAACTAGAACACTTTCTAACACCATACCCAAAAATAAACTCCAAATGGATTAAAGATCTAAATGTAAGACCAGAAACTGTAAAACTCCTAGAGGAGAACATAGGCAAAACACTCTCTGACATAAATCTCAGCGGGGTCCTCTATGACCCACCTCCCAGAATATTGGAAATAAAAGCAAAACTAAACAAATGGGACCTAATGAAACTTAAAAGCTTCTGCACTACAAAGGAAACTATAAGTAAGGTGAAAAGACAGCCCTCAGATTGGGAGAAAATAATAGCAAATGAAGAAACAGACAAAGGATTAATCTCAAAAATATACAAGCAACTCCTGCAGCTCAATTCCAGAAAAATAAATGACCCAGTCAAAAAAATGGGCCAAAGATCTAAACAGACATTTCTCCAAAGAAGACATACAGATGGCTAACAAACACATGAAAAGATGCTCAACATCACTCATTATTAGAGAAATGCAAATCAAAACCACAATGAGGTACCATTACACGCCAGTCAGGATGGCTGCTATCCAAAAGTCTACAAGAAATAAGTGCTGGAGAGGGTGTGGAGAAAAGGGAACCCTCTTGCACTGTTGGTGGGAATGCAAACTAGTACAGCCACTGTGGAAAACAGTGTGGAGATTTCTTTAAAAACTGGAAATAGAACTGCCATATGACCCAGCAATACCACTTCTGGGCATACACACCAAGGAAACCAGATCTGAAAGAGACATGTGCACCCCATTGTTCATCGCAGCACTGTTTATAATAGCCAGGACATGGAAGCAGCCTAGATGCCCATCAGCAGATGAATGGATAAGGAAGCTGTGGTACATATACACCATGGAATATTACTCAGCCGTTAAAAAGAATTCATTTGAATCAGTTTTAATGAGATGGATGAAACTGGAGCCCATTATACAGAGTGAAGTAAGCCAGAAAGATAAAGAACATTACAGCATACTAACACATATATATGGAATTTAGAAAGATGGTAATGATAACCCTTTATGCAAAACAGAAAAAGAGACACAGAAGTACAGAACAGACTTTTGAACTCTGTGGGAGAAGGTGAGGGTGGGATGTTTCAAAAGAACAGCATGTATATTATCTATGGTGAAACAGATCACTAGCCCAGGTGAGATGCATGAGACGAGTGCTCAGGCCTGGTGCACTGGGAGGACCCAGAGGAGTCGGGTGGAGAGGGAGGTGGGAGGGGGGATTGGGATGGGGAATACATGTAACTCTATGGCTGATTCGTGTAAATGTATGACAAAACCCACTGAAAAAAAAATAAATAAATAAATAAAAATAAATAAACTCTCAATTCAAAAGGCAGAACTTGGCATAATGGATTAAAAAAGAAACACAAGATCCAATGATATGTGTGCATGTGTGCTAAGTTGCTCCAGTTGTGTCCCACTCTTTGCCTTCCTATGGACTGTAGCCCGCCAGGCTCCTCTGTCCATGGGATTCTCCAGGCAAGAATGCTGGAGTGCGCTGCCATGTCCTCCTTCAGGGGATCTTCCTAACCCAGGATTGAACCCTCATCTCTTATGTCTCCTGCATTGGCACGTGGATTCTTTACCACTGGGGCCATCTGGGAAGCCCAGATCCCATGACACATGTTTTAAAAGTGACTCATTTTATATCTAAAGGCCCCAAAAGGATAAAATCGAAAGTAGAAAAGATTTTCCAGGTAAATAGCAACCAAAGAGAGAAGTATGGTGACTATACTAATACTAGACAAAATAGACTTTCAACCAACAGCTCTTCTTAGAGACAAAGAGGAAAATTACATATTGATAAAAGAGTCATCATGAAGATGAATCAAGTATAAGTATATATGCACAGAGCCCCAAAAGATACCAAGAAACGTTGGCAGAATTGAAGGGAGAAACAGACAATTCTATAACAGTCTGAAGTTTCTATACTACACATTCAAAAGATATCCTCTTTCCCAGGTGATGCTATGTAAACTCACCTTCATTCTCCATCCCTATCTTTCTTTTTCCTTTTACTGTCATTAAGAAATACTCCCTTCTCTTATCACGTATTTGTGAATTGTCCAGTTTTCCTTTTCTATTGACTTTTAGTTTCATTCCACTGTGATTGGACAAGATGTAATGTTAGCAGCAATCTCTTTAAATTTATTTAGATTTATTTTGTGGCATAAACTATAGCCTGGTATACTCGAGAAAAACATTTATTCTGGTGTCTCTGGTTCAAGTGTACTCTATAAGTCTAATTGGTTTATAATGCTGCTCAAGGACTTTATTTACTTACGTATTTCTGTTAGAAAAAATATAATAAGGCAAAAACTTCATCAAGTAATAAAGTAATAATATAGTAAAGTAAAACTCCCATCAAATTTCACATCCTCCTCCAAAACCCAATTCATGAAAGGATAGGAGTGCAAGATTTAAGTATATATGTAAGTATATATACATATAAGTATATTATATATATACATATATATACACTTATATATACATATAAGTATATAAGTAGTGCATAGCTAGTAATGAGGAAAATAAGACATTTCTTTGTAAAGCTCATTTTTCTGAGGAGGATGTGACAGTAATGTTTGACCAGCTTTGAGAGTAAGTAGAAGTTAGAATGGGCTGCTTTGATTCTAATAAAATGGAACTCAATCTGATACTCCATAGGATCCTAATATATCACTTTGAGGAGCTTCTCCTAGATAAGTTATGGCACCCTATCCAATTTATGGCTTATTACTTGTACTAAATGTTCATAAACAGTTACAAAATTTTAGGTACCTTAATATATTTTTAAAGATTTAGTCATCCTATTTCTATAAAAGACTGAAGTTAAATTTTAATAACAAAGCAGATTTAATAGTTATGAACATAAAAATATATGTTTATATATATATATATATATATATATATATATATCTGGAATCATTTAGTTAATTATTAAATTTAACTAGGGCCTTTCTGGCAGACAAAGCAAAAGGGATGCATATTGACATAGATTTCTTTTTACAATGTAAAGAAAACACCTGAGAAAACAGTTACGTTTTTGACGCTAAATGTCAAGCATAAAACATATCATATAAATCTTCATCTAAGGGACATTAGGTAATATAGTGGCAATATCTTCAACTTTGAACTTCCAAAAGCATGAAAAATTATTCAAAAGAACATTTCATATAATATCCTTCAGTGAAAGCTGAGAGCATAATGTTAAATCTCTGCTAAGAGAAGGTATTTCTCTGTAAAGTTAAGATGACTTTACACTCTTTTAAAATTAATCTTCATTGGAGTCTAGTTAATTGATAATGCTGTATTAGTTTCTGCTATACTATATATACATATGTACACACCCACACTCTTATTTAGACTCTTTTCCTATATAGGCCATTACAGAGTATTGAGAAGAGTTCACTCAGCTATAAAATAGGTCCTTGTTAGTTATCTATTTGATATACAGTAGTCTGTATATATCAGTTCCAACTCCCAATTTATGCTTCCCACAACCCTCCCCACTTTGAGACCATAAGTTTGTTTTCTTGATATGACATCCATGTCACATAATTTCGTTCTTTTTTATGGATGAGTAATATGCTATTGTATGCATGTAACACAATAATCTTTATCCATTCAGCTATTGATGGGCATTTAGGTTGCTTCCATGCCCTGGATATTGTAAATAGTGCTAAAATGAACATTGAGTTGCATGGATCTTTTAAATTTTTTTTTCAGGAATTTAGTTAGTTTTTCTTTTTTTTTTTTTTCATTTTTGGCTATACCATTTGGCTTGTGGGCTTCCCTTGTGGCTCAGCTGGTAAAGAATCTGCTGCAATATGGGAGACCTGGGTTTGATCCCTGGATTGGGAAGATCTCCTGGAGAAGGGAAAGGCTACCCACTCCAGTATTCTGGCCTGGAGAATTCCATGGACTGTGGAACTTCTTTAACCAGGGATCAAACCTATGCCCTCTGCAGTGGAAGTACAGTCTTAACCATTGGACCACCAGGGGAGTCTACATATATCTTTTTGAATTATGATTTTCTCTAAATACCATGCCCAGGAGTGGGACTGCTGCATCACATGGCAACTCTGTTTTTAGTTTTGCTCTTAACTGTGCTCTGACCATTTACTTTAATCTGAGAATAAAATGCAGATTCTAGAGGAGGAAACAGATGGTTTATTTGTCTTCAACAGCTTCTGAAGCGTCACATATCTGAAGCTAAATTTTAGCAAGAGTTAGTGTAAGATCAATTCTGATCAGAATAGTGTTGATGGGGGCCTATGTAAATATCTGCCTGTCTTCCAGATGACTAAATATATTCTTCAGTTGTACATATTCTGCTATTTGATCATTGGATCAAACTCACATTGCTTTAATATTAATAATAATTTTATGATTAGAATTTCATTTCCAAAATCTTTATGTACTTCTTTACTAGATTATATAACTTCTTACATTTGTTTTTAGGATTTTAACTCTCGTATTTTAATATATAGATCTATTTGCCCTATTAACTCTCTGTTTCCAAGAATATAATTTGTGGAGACAGATATCCTTCTCGTCTTTGATCAGTTGTGTTTCTTAGACATGTGGACACATTCAATTACAGAGGCCTTCCTTTGGTTATGGTATAGACATATAAAATGAGTTGCCTGGTGAGGAGGGAACAGTATCACCTTGTCTTCTGAGTGTGGATATGTCCATTTCGGTCTGGGCATCACCATACTCTGCTCCTCGGTGCTGTCAGAAAGATTGAGAGTTGGAGTGAGCTCGGTTCCCTGAATTCTCCTGATGTGATAACAAAAGCATCACTCCATGGGAAGTCTCTTTTGCATTTCACTTTGGAGTAACCCAGGAGATAACGCCACATTCAACCTCATTGTTTTCTGATAGATTTCTGGTTCTTATCTCCTTCCTTAGTCTAATTTCACATGTCTTTCATCTTTCAGATTTCTTTTTAGTTTCTGATGTAGTGTGTTTCTGTTCTTTTTTTCAGATGTAGTTAAATTAAAAAAAAAAATGCTGTCTGCAGTTACTAGTTACTGGGGACAGGAGAGAATAGAAATACTTCCTCATGTGCTCAGCCTGCCATCTTGTTCAAATCCTTCATGATTCCAATGGGATTTAGAATACTAAACAAATAAACATTTAATTAAATGGCTCCCTGAAAAGATATTTCTGATAAATGGAAATACCAAAATCTGATTTTAAACATGACCAGATTTTACTTACAGAATAATATAAAGGATTTCCTCTATTGATTCACGAAGCTGAAAATGAACAAATCTAACATTTAAATTATGATTTTCTGTAGCTGAGATGTCTCTTTCATAGCTCATTGAATATTTTGTAGAGTATAACTGCCTGCACAGAAAATCCTCATTCAGTGATTTTTATATGGATCTTTTCCATTTAGAAAAATAGTCATCAAATGTTTTTATATTCAAACCTGCTGACAATTAAGTTTTATTTTTCAGGTGATCTAAATTCTTTTTCTCCTTTACAGTACTTCTCATAACAATAATGCTTATAGTAATTTAACAGAGATTTTACATTTGTAAACTGTAAAATGTTGTTAAGAAATGACATGCGATTTTAGTTTCATGGCCCACACACACAAAATTTGATCAAATAGTTGTTTGATCAATTCCAATGCTTAAGGAAAAATAGAAAAAAATTCTTCCCTTTCACAGATAATATAGAAATACTTATCTAAGACATCAGCAGTTTTCAAACATTTCCAGTAGAATCTGGGTTACTCACCCACAATATAAACAAGAAGCTATAGGGGACCCTCTTCCTGTCCAATATCCCAGGGCTTGGTAACTTGACTTCATTCATTTTTTCCCTCTAATTTTTCACTAAGTTCATTTTAAGTGCACATATATTCACAAGCATGTTAAGGAAAATGATGTTAATCACTTTAATGTGGTTTTCTTTTCTTTTTTTTTTTTTCTGGTGAAAAAGGATCAGAAGCTGGAATAGATTATTCAAAAGACAGACATCAAGTTAAACAGGAATGTATGCTTTCAATATGAATAATGGTCTCTAAAGCTGAAAAAAAGTGCCTGCTTTCAAACATAGGTGACCTAGTCAGCACTTTATGACTAGGGGAACTCAGTTTTTTCTTCTGGAAAATGGAATTGATAATATTAAATATTTGGTGAAGGGCTATTTGGATGTGGAACTGCATAAATTATATCCGTGATATTGGTATCTGATAATTGCATTTCCAATAGGAATTACAATTAAGACCCTTGCAATATGACATACTTTTGATCATTTTAATTTCCTTTGTGATTGCAGAGAATGATAATTCTTTGGGGGACTTGACTTCAATTTTCACTTTACAAAAGGAAAGTCTGGATAATGGAATAGTGCAGCGATGAAGGAAGTCTTGATCTCCAATCTCCTACTTCTCCCATTCCCATTTCTGCAGTGGGGATGCCACCTGTGTTCTGTTCATTATAAAACTTTTAGCAAGAGGCTAATGAAATGCAAAGCTTTCTATAAGACCGGGACTAGCCTTCCTATCAAATCATCTGAAATATTTATTTGCCCTCTTGAATAATTGATAGGGGCATCAGCTCTCCCGGTCAATTGATTTATTAAGGGACTGTTTGGAATTAAACAGCTTAAAGATATTAGATTTAGCAGTGATCTTGCTTGTTAGCATATTCATTTACCTACGGGAGCCCCCATTAGATATTGTTAATACATGACGTTTCCAGTCACGGCCTGGATCTCCTCAAATTGCATTAACGCCAGGCTGTTTAGCCACAGAATAACAGGTTTGATTGAGTGCTTGGGTTTGGTGTAATTAGATTTTCCTAGAAAAAGGGGGACTACTTTAATGCCATGTGCATTAAACTAGATATGTCATCAGCATTACTGTAATTGGCGAACAGGAACGCTGGAGACCAGGCTGCATCTGAATGTTTGTGTTTATGGCTCACCCGTCCATTCTCATAGATGGCACATAATAGCCATGCTTACTTACATATGCATGACCCTGAAAGGGAAAAAAAAAAAAAAGGAACTGACCTCTTTAATAAGCATCTCTTTTGAAAAAGGTGGAAAATTCTCATCCTGAGTAATGGGATCAATTTTTTGTTTGCTAAAACTGCCAATTATTTCTCTTACTGAAAAGGTCATGTGGCTGGTTAATCAATGATGAAAATAGTAGTGAATATATGTGGGTATGTTCATGAATCTGATTTGCATTTCAGTTTGAAACTATCCGTTTCAGTTTCAAACTGCTGTTATGATTAAAGGCTACAACCATGCTAGAGGAATTCTTGTTCACCAATGCTTTCTTTTAGGAGTAACTCTTATAAACAGAGGTACACATATAGCAAATAAAATGATTTCTGATCACTTTTCCCTAATGGATCTCATTCACCTTGGGTGCAAAGAACACTCAACTTTGACCATCAAGGAACAACGACCCCCTCCCTATACAATAATCCTTAGAGCAGGATGATTTAGGAGTGTGAGTAAGCCTGGTGTTGGACCAGTTGAGAAACATCCAATCTTTCTTTTGCATTTCCATTTCTATTTACTTTCTCTCTTCTCTAAATTTAAGGTGGCCTTGGATTATATACACCTTAGTTGTCCACAACTTAACCTGGAGTGCTACAGTTGGTTCCGCCTTCCTCTTTCTCTGTGTAATACCTCAAAAGAAAAAAAAAAATCCTAGCCTTCTCCATTTCCTTAGGTTTTTGATTACACAATATAACATAATACTATTTTATTTGATGCTACATGTAAATTAATACATAATAATGAAATGTACATATAATTTTATAATTTACAAGTTTAGCTCATTTACTGCTATCATTTCTATATTTTGGTTAAAGAATCTGAATACTGGGAAGATCAAGCTAGTTCTATAAATTCATTCAGCTAATAGTATTAGAATCAGCATTTGAATCATTTCAATGTTCATGCTTCTGCTAAAACCACACAACTCTCATTGGGGCTTGAACCCACTGTCTTTAAAATGAAATCACACACCTGGTCTCAGGACTTAATGAAGCTCAGGCTCTTTATGTTACCTTGCAGAAAGAATTCAGTGAGGTAAAAAGTGATAAGAAGTGGATTTATTTAGATATACACATTCCATAGACAGAATGCAGTCTGTCTCAAAGTGTCAGAGCGGTCCCACAATATGCAGTCATATTGCAAAGTGAGAGTGGCCAGGGAAGAAATGTACTCCACAGACAGAAGGTGGGCCATTGCAGAAGGCAAGAGGCCTAAAAATATGGGGGAGGGTTAGTTTTTATAGGCTGGGTAGTTTCATGGGCTAATAAGTGGGGCTTCCTTGGTGACTCTGACAGTAAAGAATCTAATGCAGTGCAAGAGACCCAGGTTTGATCCCTGGGTCGGGAAGATCCCCTGGGGAAGGGAATGGCTACCCACTCCAGTATTCTTGCTTGGAGAATCCCATGGACAGAGGAGCCTGGAGGGCCACAGTCCATGTGGTCACAAAGAGTTGGACATGAATGAAAGACTAACACTTCCACTTTAGTGAATGGGAGGATTATCCCAACTGTTTAAAGAAGGGGCAGGCCTGGGCATACACACCGAGGAAACTAGATCTGAAAGAGACACGTGCATCCCAAAGTTCATCGCAGCACTGTTTATAACAGCCAGGACATGGAAGCAACCTAGATGCCCATCAGCAGACGAATGGATAATAAAGCTGTGGTATGTATACACAATGGAATATTACTCAGCCATTAAAAATAATTCATTTGAATTAGTTCTAATGAGGTGGATGAAACTGGAGCCCATTATACAGAGTAAAGTAAGCCAGAAAGAAAAACACCAATATAGTATATTAATGCATATATATGGAATATAGAAAGATGGTAAAGATAACCCTATATGCAAGACAGAAAAAGAGACACAGATGTATAGAACAGACTCTTGGACTCTATGTGAGAAGGCGAGGGTGGGATGATCTGACAGAACAGCATTGAAACATGTATATTATCAAGGCTGAAACAGATCGCCAGCCCAGGTTGGATGCATGAGACAAGTGCTCAGGGCTGGTGCACTGGGATGACACAGAGGGATGGGATGGGGAAGGAGGTGGTGGGGGTTCGGGATGGGGAATACATGTAAATCCATGGCTGATTCATGTCAATGTATGGCAAAAACCACTACAATAGTGTAAAGTAATTAGCCTCCAACTAATAAAAATAATTGGGGAAAAAGAAAAAAGAAGGGGCAGGGATTTCCAAGATTGGGCCACCACCCACTTTTTGGCCTTTCCTGGTCAGCCTGAGAACTGTCATTGTGCCTGCGTGTGCCATTTAGCTAAAGCATTACAACAAACCCATAATGAGGCTCACAGTCAACTGGAAGTCCAATCTTCTGCCATCTTGGGCTTAATCGGCTTTAACGAACTACGTTTTATCCTCTAGAGCTAAGTCTTTCTTTAAAGATTCTGGCCTGCTCCCTTTCCCTCTATTTCATTTCCACTCAAGTATACTGTTCCCTCTATGACATTGACAGTCAGCAGTACTTTTTGAAGATAGCTCCTTAATTCAAAGGAAGGACTCAGATTGGGTTATTTTGGGGGAGGAAGGATAGCTGATATTAAATGGCTGCTGTCTCAGGTTGAGTTTGAGGGTAAAGGGAAATTTAGTGAAGAGATCATTGCAAATTCGTTCTTTTGGTATTTGGGAAGAGGAGTATTAGAAAATTCAGTAAATGTCCTGGTGTTCTTTTCATTTTGTATAGCAACTATGACTCTCTTAACATCAGAAGTTGTTGATGGGTTTGTAGAACAGTGACAACTCCAAATGTCTATGGGAGGGGATTCAAGTAGCAACCGTCAGAAGGAGTCTTGTTTTGATGATACGTTCACATAGCAAATGACCTGTTTTTACTTGGATTGGGGACCCGTGTAGATTACATAGCAGGATAATACCACCCGCACCTCTCTGATCATACCCACACTCTGAGAGAGGGGGGAGTTTAGCAAGATGAAGAAAATCATCACAATCCACTTCCACTGGCCATTTGCAGAACTGACATTATCCTGCCAGGTTGCAAATAGCATCAATATAAACATATTTGCAAAGGTGTTTTCACTAAATTTGTGATGGCATTGTAGATTTCCAAATGAACTTCTCAAGAACAAAATGCTTTCTAAAATGTTTTTAAAACCTTTTAAACAATGAGTTACATCAGCAATTGTCCATGAATAAAGGCAAAAGAAATGGGAGTAAAGAGATGTTGGAGTCTATTTTACTCCATTATGCTATCACCTTATGATACTCTCAAACTTCTTTACCAATTTCTCAAATATATAATTTTAATGGGACACGTTCTCCCTAATAATGACTGTGCAGAGGGTTTGTCTGTTAATACAGAGACCAATGGAGATACCAGTTCCTAGAAAGGCAGTTTTTGGGGAATTAGAATTCAGAATTGATATAATCTACTTCATTTTTCTTGAATAAAATATATACATACATATATATTTATAGATATAGTATGCATTTGGCATAATATGAAAAATGTATGTTGTATTTGTATACAGCAGACATATGTATACATATGAACAATATACATACAATATATATGATATACTACACATAATGCTATTATTATATATAAAGGAAACAATGATTTCCTGTAATGAGGCTATAAACTGGCTTCCAAATGCTGATAAGAGGCAGCCTTGAACTACTATGAGTACTATTGGAAACAATGCATAGTGCAAGCGCAAGTGTTAACCACTCAGCCCTGTCCAACTCTGCGAACCCATGGACCGTAGCCCGCCGGGCTCCTCTCTCCATGGAATTCTCCAGGCAAGCATACTGGAGTGGGTTGCCATTCTCTTCTCTAGGAAATCTCTCTGACCCAGGGATTGAACGTGGGTCTCCTGCAGGCAGGTTCTTTACAGTCTGAGCCATCAGGGAAGCCCTCATGGTTCAAAAAGGGGGTTAATATTTAGGGTGGCATTTACTTAGGGCAATTCTGTAATGTTTATTTTATGAAAATATAAAAATACCTTTAAAATTCTCTGGGAAGGTTACTAAACCATTTCTCTCTCCCCTCCCCCAGCCCCTTTCCTCTCTCACACACACATACACCTGCACACCCCCTCTCCCCCCCAACACACACACAAAGCCAGTTTCCTGAGCCATGACCAGAGCAGGTCCCTTCCCCACCAAAGCCTGGTGAAGGATTGGAGACGGTTGGGACAAGTGCTCACCACTGCTCTGGCCACAGGAGGGTTCATTCAAGGAGCAGATCATCAGGGTACCCTCCAAACACTGAGGATGAAAGTGAGAGAAAGTGAAGTCGCTCAGTCATGTCCGACTCCTTTGTAACCCCATGGACTATAACCTACCAGGCTCCTCCATCCATGGGATTTTCCAGGCAGGAATACTGGAGTGGGTTGCCATTTCCTTCTCCAGGAGGTCTTCCCGACCCAGGAATTGAACCCAGGTCTCCCACATTGTAGGCAGACACTTTACCTTCTGAGCCAGCAGAGATGCCCAGGAACACTGAGCATACCCCAGCATAAAAGTTACAATCTCCTGGGGGTGGGGATGGGGGATGGGGTCTTGTGCATGTGTTAGGGTGCTGTGACTTCAAGTAGGGGACTCCTGGGTTCCCAGTCAAGCCCTGCAGTTGCAGTTCTCACTGGGTCCAGCCAGCTCCTCACACATACATGCTCACAACGTGCTCAAAGCAGTGACTGTACTCAAACACTGGCCTCACCAGCTCCGAGTGCTTCTGTAGTTATTGAGGCTCTAACCACCACTTCCAACAGACACAAACATACTTTAGACTCGGAAATAATAAACCTTGCAATGGTGCAGTGATTTGCCTGCATGTACGGAATTTTCTCAATACTTTCGTTGTTAACCGGGATGTGATTAAATGCTTGACAAAAATCCCTAGAGAGTGTGGTGCATATGTGTGCTCAGCCTCTCAGTCTTGCCTGACTCTTTGCATGGCCTGCTAGATTCCTCTGTCCATGGAGTTTTCCAGGTAAGAATACTGGAATGAGTTGCCATTTCCCACTCGAGGGGATCTTCCCTACCCAGGGATCAAACCTGTGTCTCCTGCATTAGCAGGAGGATTCTTTGCCACTGCACCACCTGGGAAGTCATAGAGATAGTGGGTTAGTAAGATAATTAAGCACTTTCCTAGGACACAGTTACCTTGTGATCAATATGGATATCAATGATTGTTAATGACGAGGAAACTTTTAGCATGTTTATGGATATTATTTCCCTTCCTCCTTCTTCTCCCCCTCTTCCCCTTTTTCTTCTCCCCTCCTCCCTCTTCTTCCTATTATTATTATTGCCGTTACTGTTATTATTACATCCCACTGACAACTCTGGGTCAAATAAATGAAGATCCCTGCATTCACTTTAACACCAGTGTCTGCTAGCTGACTATCCACAAATAAACTTAACCTCTTCTTTTTCTCTTTTTTTCTCCATCTTGGGATTTTATCCCTCATTTGTTTATTTCCCCTTCCCCAAGTGTGTCTGGTTTCAGGCACTCAGAGCCATTTCTGAACAATGTTAGCTTTGCTGTAGTGACCACCACAAATGTGAGATGCTATGCCCCTCAATTTTGACTCCCCAAAAAACCTGAGATGCTATTAACAAAATTCTTGTTTTTGAGACATTTGGGGGAGAATCTATGCAAATATTTTGTAATTTCTTTTGAGGACTATCATCTCCCTGTGTGAACACATTAAATTTTTGCCATATTTTTCTTTTCCTTTAGATTAAGAAAGTCCCACTGCCTTGACTCTTCATGAGCAAACTTGAACCCTCCCACTCTAAACCAAGTTAAGATTGTCTAGGACTTCCCTGGTGGCCCTGACAGTAAAGAATCCACCTGCAATGCAGGAGACCTGGGTTCAATCCCTGGGTTGGGAAGATCTCCTGAAGGAGGGCATGGCGACTCACTCCAGTATTCTTACCTGGAGAAACCCCATGGACAGAGGAGCCTGGCGGGCTACAGTCCATGGGGTCACAAACAGTAGGACACAACTCAGTGACTAAGCAGAGCAAAAAGGCTAAATACAATCTCCTCTAGGAGCTGGCCAGGGTGCAATAACTTTTCATGAACCCACCATCTTCTCCCGGTTCACATTTCTGATTCATGATCAATTTGTTGGCAACTATGAGACCTAGATTCCGTATCTGTGCTGTTCATTGATTTTTCTTCTATGATGTGTGGGACTGCACTCAGAAGACCCAATTCTGCTTGTTTCTGACCATTTCTCCAAGTTGTCGGAGTGTTTTTGAATTATACTCCTCTATTCTAAAGTCCCTTCTCTCTTTGGTCCAAAGTGCAGGTACAGTGAGTATGTCCCATATGAAAACATTTTGATAAAAACCAAATGTATTTCCAATTATTGTGGTTACAGTGTTGTAAAAAGATTAAAAACAGGATAGATAGATATTATATATAGTGAAAATATGTATCCGTATATAGATATGTGTGCATGCTCAGCTGCTTCAGTCATGTCCCACTCTTTGCAACCCAGTGGACTGTAGCCTGCCCAGCTCCTCTGTCCATGAAATTCTCCAGGCAAGAATATTGGAGTGGGTTGTCATGCCCTCCTCCAGGGGATCTTCCCGACCCAGTGATCAAACATGTGTCTTCTGTTTCTGCTGCATTGCAGGTGGATTTTTTACCGCTGAAGAAAAGTGAAAGTCACTCAGTCATGTTCAACTGTTTTTGACCCCATGGACTATACAGTCCATGGAATTTTCCAGGCCACAATACTGGAGTGGGTAGCCATTCCCTTCTCCAGGGGATCTTTCCAACCCAGGGATCAAACCCAGGTCTCCTGCATTCCAGGAGGATTCTTTACCAGCTGAGCCACAAGGGAAGCCCTTTAAAGCTGAGCTACCAGGAAAATCTCATGAATAGATATATATGGCATCTATCTTTATCTATAAATAGATGACTTGATGCAAATGTATACTTGTCCATATGGAACTTATTCTTCTGGCTTAAAAAGACAACTCAATGAAATGACATGCTTCTACTAAACAGCACAGATCAACGTTTTTAAATGCTACCTCTGATTTATCCCATCTATCTGAGGAATTGAGATTGCGTTATAAGTAGGATCCAACCAGACAAAAAAGGAGGGGGCGTGGAATTGGACAAAGGCCTGCTTACCTTGGTGACTTGATATTTTATTTAGAAAGGCAATTGTCATCACACATCCAAACTTAAAAAAAAGGAGGGGGGGGAAATGAAGATCCTAAAATATTCATTTTATTTTTCAGGATAAAAAAGCATCTCGCCTAGAAGGGACACGAATCCTTCTCTCTGCCCAACTTTTCACTCCCTCAGCTCGGGCCATCCTGAGG
Source organism: Muntiacus reevesi (assembly GCF_963930625.1). Classification (NCBI taxonomy): domain Eukaryota; kingdom Metazoa; phylum Chordata; class Mammalia; order Artiodactyla; family Cervidae; genus Muntiacus; species Muntiacus reevesi. The sequence goes on along the minus strand of NC_089263.1, from coordinate 10,428,519 downwards.
ATTCCTCCCCTCCCCCTTTGATTTGTGTGTGTGTGTGTGTGTGTGTGTGTGTGTGTGTGTGTGTGTGTGCGCGCGCGCGTCTGCATGTTAGGAGAAGCAGCCACATGTCTGAGGTGGCGACAACAGTCAGCCGGAGCCAGAGCCTTAATCACTGTTTACTGATTTAGTCCATTTTACTAGCAGACAGTGCTTTTCCTGAGAGCCGTTTTCCTGGCGGGGTGCAACGCCTGCTTCCAGGGGCGAAAGTGCGTGTCTCCGGGCTGCCTGGCTCCCGGCCTCTGGCACGGTCTCGCCACGCTGCGGGGCCACGCGCCGAGGCATCGCCGGCATGTCAGCCTCCGCCTCGGCCGGTGCTCATCTGGCGGGGTGTTAACGAGCGCGGTGGAGAAGCAGGAGGCTGGGCGCGGAGGACCCAGCCGGGCATCCAGACAATACCGATGGCAGCCAGCGCCAGCACGCCTCACACTGCGTCGCCACTCCTGGGGTGAAAAGAATTGAAAATGACAGATCGAGGATTCTACCTTCCCCTCTGATAGGCTTTTTTGTTCGGTTTGTTTACACTGCTCTGGGCTTGCCTGGCTCTTATTGTTGTTGCTGTCTCTCCTTTCCGCGTTTCCATACAATTGTGGCCGTGTTGCACTTAAATCAGTGGATGAGAGCTGAAACAAAAAACAACAAAAAAAGGACGCCTTAGAAATTGCTGCTATCTCTTGAAGAGTTTTTTCATGACTTTCAATATTCCCCCTCCCTGTTCCCCTGTTTGTTGTGATCAACTCCTGAACTCTTCCATCAACTGGCGAATCTGAATAATTATAGCGCTAGTGGGCTGACCTCTGAAATGAGGGTGGCAGGCAAAAGAGAATAGGGTGGTGGAGGCTTTGTAAACACACTTATACAGTATTTACGTTGGCACGTGGACATCGAAGGTGTCCCTGGGCTCTTGTAGGAAGCCATCCCCAGTATCAACCAAATGGTTGCAATTCATTCCCATTCATGTGTCATCTTTGACTCTGTCCAGGATGAGGAGGCAAATCAATGATCATATGTGGCGGCCTTCACTGATCTTAGGTCTGGGAAAATGCAGGGCCATGCTCTGAACCCAGTGAGGGGGCCCAGGGCCTTTTCTAAAGACCGGCATGTCAGCCAGATGAAGTTCACAGTCAGTAATTCCCCAGAGGAAAGTGCTCTCTCCCTCTCCAGCTCTTTGCTCCTCTCCTGTAGAGTCTAGCTGCTTTGGCAGTGGTTTCTAGTCCTGTGCTCCCTGAATTCATATACTTGGAGGAGCTATTTATTCATTCTGAATAAAATGTTCAGCAAGAGGTTGCAGAGCCATCAGTGGGGGTCAGCAGTAGTGACTTATGTAAGACCCTGAGTGCTTTTAACCTTCCTAACCTGGTGTCTTTATCCTCACCCCCATCCAGGGAGGCACCTTTTCACATATGCACTGGACCCACTGTCACACCCAGCCCCCAATCACTGTGTTCTCTTTCCTAAAGTGCAGTAGGCCCTTTTCCAATTCCAAAAAAATAGCTCCTTGGCCGCCTAAGAGCTATCTCTACAATCTCTCTGTCTCCCGTTAACTCATAGGACTTAAGGAGAGTTGGGAATAATATGAACGTCTACAGAGCATCTTAAAAACATTTGCTGTAAGCTGTACTTTCTCTCTTAAAACACTCCATGCATTCTCACAGCATCAGCTTAAGAAAGTATGCTGTTTTTAATTCATTCGTGTCCTAGAGATGGGCTTCCATAGTGGTACTAGCAGTAAAGTGGCACTCCTGCCAATGGAGGATACATGAGACATGGGTTCGATCCCTGGGTTGGGAAGATCCCCTGGCGTAGGGAATGGTAACCCACTCCAGTATTCTTGCCTGGAAAACCCCATGGACTGATGGGCTACAGTCCATGGGGCCTCAAAGAGTCAGACATGACTGAGCAACTGAACACTCAATGCCATTCTAAACAGCCATCAAGTGATGCTATTACTCAAAACGACCTTTTGGAAAAGAAAAGACACTTTTGAAAAAGTAAGATCTCTTGTCTGGTTTCGGCCAGGTTAATCACTATCTTCACCTGTGAAAAAAGGAATCAGTTTCATGTGTTAACCTCATGTGCAGTTGAACACCCATCGAATTTACTATGTTTGGAAACTTGAGAGGTGCAGAGGCAGACACTGGAACCTGTTTCTCTTCTCCATGATTGGGTAGGTAGGTGACACTGAGGCCATTATAAAACACTCTGACTCACCAGGGACGTTGTTACAGATGTGAACAGCTTGCTTGAAAATTCAAAGCAATAGCGGATGTAAAACAAACTGGAGACATCTCTCAAAAGTAGACTTATTTCTCTAAATGAAGCATACCCCTGGTATGATACCATTCTGCAATTTTGTAGGACTGAATGACCACAAGGATGTCCTCATCTTCAGGAACATCGACAAAACTGTCTCAAGTTCAAAGTTTTTATTTTCTCCTTTCTACCCAAGATAGATAATAAATATTAGAGGTGGAAGGGAGAAAGTGAGAGAAAAGGAAAAAGGATAAAGTGAGACAAGGAAAGGAAGAGGAAGAGAGATCACCTTTAAGTCTTTTCTTTTCTCTTTCTTTCAAATGACACAATAGAATTTTTTTTTTTTCCTAAAGTTGTATTAGGGATTCACTTAAGCAGAAATGAACTGTAATATGCAAATAGTTCTAATTGGACTGCTAATAGAGCGTGTCTCTGTTGTTTTTTTGTAGGGAGTTTTATGCCTATGTAATCAGTGCAGACAGCCGTTAAGTAAATGAAGAGGCAACTAACAATGTCAGAAAAGAGCCCGGGCGGTTCCGGCTGACACTACCCTAATCTTCCAGGACCCATTAAATGGCAGTTTCAACGCATTACCTACCATAACATCCTTGAATATCACTGATTTTATTTGCAGTATCAAACATTCCATTTCATGCCCCATTAACAGTGGGAGCCTGAGCTTTTTGACGCAGCTAAACATTTTACTAACTACCTGGACTAAGTAACCAATTAACTTTTGGAGACAATACGGCCAATTAAGCGCGAAAAGGTAAGGCTGTCATCCCCCACGAAAATTGAATTTCCTTTTCCTGATGGCACTTATTGTCGCCGCTCAATTGTTAATGGGGATTCGGTCCCTATTAAAGTATGAAGGCAAAGCCGAATGGAAAAGTTCAGAGGACTTAGTTCCTAAAGAGTAGGTCACCAAGTGTCCCAATTGGCCACTAATTCAGTTAACTTTTCTTCATGCCAGATTACTTATTGGATGTGACTGGAGCAGGGCTCTCACATGACGTCCTGTGATAGTACATTGCACAATCTGGTAGCTTCTGAGGAACCCACAGGCCCAGGGCTGTAGTTTGAACCTTATATGGGAAGTTGGGGGGTGGGGTGGGTGGGGATTCTGTGTTTTGACTTTGAGTTTTTGTTATATTTTTTTAAAACAGAAATATCAGTGTCAGAAAAGATATTGTCCTGGTTATCACTACCTTGGACTCTTCAGAAAGAGAAACAAACCCTTGTAGGGAAAGGTGTGTTCCAAATTAACCCTCTGTGGTTTGGGAAGTCATTTTCTAAATGGCAGACAAGGTCACGGGTGGTGATTCTGCTTGGTGGACTTGACTACAGTTAACTGGGATGGGGCACAAGTAAGGAACCTGGATATCACAGTGTGAAAGCTTGAGGCAAGTGTTATCCCTCTGGTAGGAGTCTTTCATCTTTGGAGGCACAGAAGAAAATTTATCCTGGAGGGCATCTTCCACAGATCTTCCATGAGTCAAGACCATGAAGCTGCTATTAAGAGTCATAACCCAAATGTTGGAAAGAGATTCATGTATGCTGTTTTTACTTTTTTCCAGATTACATCAGCTTTGTGAAAATGTGAAGAAAAATCCAGAAGTGGGAAAAGAAAAGAATTCCAATGATGATTATTTAAATCTGACTGGGTTATGAAAAATGTAAAGCTGGAACATTCAAAGTTGTCAATGCATTCCTAGAGCAATACAAGTCTGTGACATTTGTTTAAAGCCTGTTTACCTATATTTAAAATCAGATTTGAGCCTGGAAACTCATAGGTAAAGCAGTGATCTAATTTGTGCTCAGTTATTAATTTCCCATATTGTTCCAATGGTGAATGTGCTTGGTTCTCACAGAAGAGCTGTTGAATTGCCATCGTGGGGGTGGGGGTGGGGGTGGAATACATGGATTCCATTGCTGTGTTAGTATTCTAGATTCATAATTTTTTTAAAATTTTGTTTCTGCCAGTGATAGGAAGCAGGGGCAAAAAGGATTAATGTTATATCCTTTCAAGTTTAAGTGGCTTTTGAAGAATTTGATAAAAACCTTTGCTTTCAAGGAAGATTTAAGTAAGAAACAGTTCTCCTATATTAGTATGGATCAATTAATAACATTGATCAAAATTTCCTTTTGAAATTTTTCTTGGATTTTAATGATCTTTTCTCAAGAGACACCATTTTCTTTACAGAAGCGAGCACTGCGGGCTATTTATTTTAGCCATTTTCCCATGACAGTGGATGATTTAAAAATGATTACAATAGTTTGAACTTCCTGTTATTTAAGATAGGGGAGTAAAACCAGATCTCAAATGTTTCCCACTCCCACCCTCCAACGTCGCCATAGGAGAAGAATGAAAACAAACAAGCGAGGACAAAATTCTGTCAGCAGCGCTCACCCGCTGGAAAGGGCTGTTGGCCGGAAGCGTCCAAAAATCCACATCACTAAGTGAAGGGGGTAGGAGACGTTGGAGGAAGCACCAGAGCTTCCCAGGCTGCTTGGCATCCTCTGGAGCCAGGAAGCTACAGGGCTGCTTACAAAGAGGCACTGGGGGAGATCTCAAGGCAGTTCCTTCCAGGCCTCTTCACAGTTAAGGGAGAAGGCCAAGTCTTTCACCACTTGCCTTTATGAGGAGTGAAAACTCCAGAGGGAAGGAAATAATCCAGGCTTTCTCTCTGATGTGTGGTTTCTCTGAAGTAAGTCCTCAGAACTCCTTACTGTGTCCTCTGCGAGAGAAAGATACATCACTGAGACACCAGCCTTGATGGTGGAACTTCAGTGACCAAAGAGGGAAAATGCCAGGTGAAGCAGCCAAGGTTACAAGGCTACTCCCTCAAACTGTTCTCTTAGGAGAAGACCTGTGGAGCACGTGAGGGTCGGGGTTGTGAGTGGAAGGAAGAGGCCAGGTAATCATATGGAAAAGCAAAAACAGAAAGATGAGCCAACCTAAGATTCCTGCTTTGGCCAAACTGTCTATATATCAGATGTATGCTGTGTGTTGTTGTGTGCTCAATTGCTCAATCACGTCTGACTCTTTGGGACCCCACGGGCTGTAGCCTGCCAGGCTCCACCAGGCCTCTCTGTCCATGGGACTTTCCAGGCAAGAATACTGGAGTGGGTTGACATTTTTGGCTTCCAGGGGATCTTCCCAACCCCGGATTAAACCAGTCTTCTACATTGGCAGGCAGACTTACTACTGAGCCACCTGGGAATCCCAGAAAGCAAATACATAAACATAAATAAAAATAAAAGGTTTTAAAATCAGGATTCATAAACCAGTAAATAAACCATTTAGAATAAAGCATGTGTGAATTTGGTTTTCATCCTGGAGTGGTAAATGTTCCTCAGTTCAGGTCAGTCACTCATTCATGTCCAACTCTTTGCGACCCCATGAATCGCAGCACGCCCGGCCTCCCTGTCCATCACCAGCTCCTGGAGTTTACTCAAACTCATGCCCATCGAGTCAGTGATGCCAAACAGCCATCTCATCCTCTGTCGTCCCCTTCTCCTCCTGCCCCCAATCCCTCCCAGCATCAGGGTCTTTTCCAATGAGTCAACTCTTCACATCAGGTGGCCAAAGTATTGGAGTTTCAGCTTCAGCATCAGTCCTTCCAGTGAACACCCGGGGCTGTTCTCCTTTAGGATGGACTGGTTGGATCTCCTTGCAGTCCAAGCGACTCTCAAGAGTCTTCTCCAACAACAGAAGAGGAGCTACCCCACGTCCGAGGTAAGGAGTGGTGGCTGTGCTTTGCTGGAGCAGCCATGAAGAGATACCCCACATCCAAGCTAAGAGAAATCCAAGTAAATGTTCCTAATAAACACAAAATTCAGATATGATAAAATGATAAAATATGGTAGATATACCTGACTAAAAATATTCTGGATGACAACAAAAACTAATACCGCAACTTTTAAAAGGCTGACTATCAAAGCCAACCTAGGAAAGACTGTGTTCATCATTTGACAAAGGTCTATTTTTGTCATTAATAAAAACTCAAACAAATTGATGAAAAAATAGAAAACAATTTAGAGAAATATATACAAAAATATATTTAGTGTCTCAATTTTACTTATAGTTTTAAAAATTGCAAATTGAAGTGATAACAGATTACCATTTTTCATCTCTTTGATGAAATAAATTCTAAGATTGGTTTCTCACCAGAACTAGAGAGGTTGGAGGCAGGCTTACCACCTCCTCCAGACTTTCTGGAGAAAAATGTAATGATGTGTCTCCAAGTTCAAAATAAATACTTTTCTAGAAGTTATATAAGTTGCACACACACACACACACACACACACACACAAACATATAAGCATATACATACATATAATCTTCCACATACAATTTATATTTGTGTGCCATAAATACACATCTTTTTGCAAAGATGCTTGGAAAAAGTAATTTTGATAACAGAGTATCTGTCAATAGAATAGTGTTAAATTATGAGTAGAAAGATACCTAGGCATATTTAGTTGAAAAATCAAAGGGACTGTGGTATATATAATATGATTTCTTATACACATATGGCATTTTTCATTAGGTATAAATATAAACATATGCATATATATTTCACATATATTTTATATCCAGTATTATGTATAAATATAAACACACACACACATATATATATGTGCTTATATTGCATAAATGGCTACACCATGAATATTCATGGTTTCTGAAAGAAGTCATAAGAAATTACATATACTAGTTGCATTTGAGTTTTGGGTGGGGTTTGTTGAGAGAGAAGCTTTTACTTTTTACTTTGGTGGTTTCGAGTTTTTAAATCATGCATGTGCTTTTTATGTTGTAATTTAATATCAACATTGTTAATGAGAGTAATAATCTAATGGGGGCATTTGGCTTATTTGACCGTGTTCTTCTTTATATTCCTTATTAGACACTGTCAAGGTTGCTTTTTTTTTAAAAAAAATAGTGTTTGTTTTCCTTGCTATCTATGTGATTATTAATTGTGGAATACTTAGAAAACACAGCCTTTTCCTATCATCAAGATCATTTGTCCCTATGGATGTTCCTTAAAGCTCTACTGTGCCCAACATTGCAATGAGACACAAACATGGCTCTTCCCTCAAGAAACTTACAGTTTAATAAGGGATATATATTCTAGTAGATTGCACCCATGATAAGAACAGAGTGCAATTAATAATTCTTTAAGGGCACTAGCAAGGTTACAAAGATAAGATATAAATGGGATGACTAATCATGTTTGAACTTGGATTAATATTTAGCTTTCTGAAATAATAGTTTTCTGATAAATAAGCAAATATAGTCTTATTTACAAAATTTTGAAAGCACGCAAGCCAAAAATTGTCCGGTTTTAAACAGTTTTATATCTTGCCTCCGCAGTGAATGTCTAAAAAAAGGAATGCAGGTAAAGGGCTGAGCAATCAGTGAAGTCTCAGTACTAACATGACTATTATAATTAATTTCATTTTTAACACACTATATCATGAACATTTCCTCATAGCAGTAAATCATCCTTGAAAGCATAATATGCATGATTCAGTGATGTAATATTTGTCTGAACAGCTTCTGGTTGCTAGACAATCATTTTCAACTTTATTTTTTGCATACCCTAGGCTTTTTTTAGCTGCAGCTTACAGTAAGATGAAGAAATCTTACATAGTGTCTCCTTGATGAGGCTCTTCTGCATCTAAGACGGGAATTTAAGAGAGATGCGTGTGTGCGTCTGTGTGTGTGTGTGTGTGTCTGCTCAGTCATGTCTGACTCTGTGAAACTATGGACTGTAAGTCACCAGGCTCCTCTGTCCATTGGATTTTCCAAGCAAGAATACTGGAGCAAGTTGCCATTTTCTCCACCAGGGGATCTTCCCAACCCAAAGATCAAATCCACATATATGGGGTCTCCTGCATTGCACACAGCTTCTTTGACTGCTAAGCCATCGGGGAAGCCCTTCTTAAGAGATGGGGTTGGCTAATAGAATTGAGAGTCTACACAGGCCCCAAGGTCTGGTTCATATACTGATACTTCCTCTTGACTTTCCAAACAAACCTGTTCCACTTGTGTCTCTCAGGCTCTCTTATGTGTATTTTTCAGGTGGGGAAAAACCTGCATTATAAACACAATGTGAGAAATTGCTGTTAAATTAGAATTCTTTAAGATCTTACTTTTCTTGTTTTGTTTATTTGTTTGTTTTTCTCTTTAGGAAATTTGGACTGGTATCAGCACACAATTAGAAGATGAGAGCTGAGTCCAAAAGGGCATCCTAGAAATGACTATCATTACATAGGTATAAAGTGTTGCAGACTTGAAGTACTATGAACATGGTGAGCATGAAAAGGCAGGGATTAGTATGAAGGAATACTGCGTGGGACTTGGTGGTTGGCTGGGGTATGAAAGAAAAGTTCACAGGAGTCACTTGGATTTCAGATCTGGGGAAGTTTATTAATGATAGATCATGACAGGTATGGATCCATGGGAAGGGTGAGGCAGATTAACAAAGCATGTAAAGCAAACCTGAAGTTAATTCAGAAAAGTTGATGAGTTACAGTCTGATGGAAGAGACCATTGAGTCTCTGTTTCATAAGTCTCACACTTAAAGAAATATGACAGCTTGCGACTGAAAACTCTAGAGAGCCTGGGGTCTACAACCTTAGATGCTGACCAGTAGGCTTCTAGTCTCCACCAGGAGTGAAATGACTAGGTTTAAAGCACATCTACAACTGTGGAAATGGGCAGAAAAGAGTTGATATAAATGGAGCCATGGGGTCCTAAGAACTGGACTAGCCCTGGCCTTTCCAGGAAAGAATGCAATGCAGGGTTACTACAGGTTCTGAGTTCATGGGGTTATAGGAGCACAGGCAAAATGGGGGAATTGGAAGAGGCATTTTCTGTTAAGGGGCTGAATTCATTCAAAGTTACTTAGATTGTAATAATGAGGTTCATTTAAGACCTGGGACTTGCTGAAATAATATGGTTAAAGCCATGAAACATTAAGATTGTACTTGCCATAACAGAACCCGTTTGGACTATCATTAATCTAATCTCATAAGTGCACATAATGCCCAAGCAAGCAAACCAAAGCTTTGAATTTGGTTTACACTAATAGTAAGACTATCTCGCGGGCTTTTCACCAGGATTCTCTGTACCATTAAGCAATTACTAGTGGCTAGAACACTAGCCCACATGTCGCTATTTCTGGTTAGGGGATTTTCTTGCCTGCCTGACTAAATCTTCCAATTAAATGCAATGGTACTACATTCATTTCAGTCCTTCATTTACAATGCACAGTGGAAAGTATTGTTACTTTAAGTAAATAGTTTTAGGAGCTATTGAACCACACACATAGCATTGCTGAGTTTCAACATTCCACCAGTGAGGATATGGTTGTGTAACAAGTAAAAGTTAAGACCTGAAGACAAAGAGATGTCTTTTTTATTGATATATCTTTATAACATCTTTATAAACAAACTTACCCTGCCGATGACACCTTCCAACTATTTCTTTGCATTCATCTCCGTTAATTTTATCAACATGATTATATTTAAATTTGTTCCATTTAAAGTTTTATTTAAATTTAAAGCATAACACTGAACAAAGGGACACAGTTACAGTTCCTCCTACAGGGTTCATCATAAATAAATTTTAAAGTTCTAAACAAAATCACAAGGGTAGTGATGATGCTGTTGCTGTTGATGACAATTATAATTATGTTGTAAAGATAAAAATAGAAAAATAAAAACATCTTTTTTCAAAGCCAGACTCATGCCTGAAAATGAATAAATTTAGTAGTACAGCCAATTCGTGAATCACTGTCAATTATTTACAGTGAGGATCTTTCCTTCCATAACATTATGATGATATGTAGGATGAGCATATAACTTTCCCTCAAATCTCAGAAAATCAGTCCAGGGAAATCATCTCTGCAATGCAGGGTAGTAATTAAGCATGTAGTTTCCCGGGTGGCTCAGATGGTAAAGAATCTGCCTGCAATGCAGGAGACCAGAGTTCTATCCCCAGTTTGGGAAGATCCCCTGGAGAAACGAATGGCAACCCACTCCAGTATTCTTGCCTGAAGAATTCCATGGACAGAGCAACCTGGCGGGCTACAGTCCATGGAGTGGCAGAATCAGACATGACTGAGTGACTACCAGGTTCAATTAAGCATGCAGACTGTTACAATCATAATATCTGAATTCATTACCTGATTACAAAGCATCAGCTAGCTTTGTAATCCTGGGAAATTTACTTACCTTGTCAACGTCTCAGATTTATCTGCAGAAAGAGACTGGTAAGAGTACTTACCACAAAGTTATTGTGAGAATTAAATGAGATCCTAAATTAAAGAGCTTACCATATTAGTTTAATAATTTATAAGCAAGTGCCTTTTTCTGAACCCTAGGGACTATAATAATGGCATAAGATAATTAATATATAAATATTCAAGAGGATTTAGATACAGTCATAGATAGTAGTAGCTCCTCATTGTTTTACTAAAATGGAACCAAAGATGTATTTCTAGATTTTAACGATATAATCATGGAAGTTATTGGACTGCTCAAGACAAGCCTCTTGGTTCTACAACTTGATATGAAGAATGTACTTGAAGACTCATTGATCTTATCCAGAAGGACCTGTCTTATATACTTGTAGAAATATTTATTCATCAAAATTTGCATTGTGTGAGTATTTAATTTGTTTGTAATGCAAATATGCAAAATGCATCCTCTTTGCCCTCACCTCTACACTAAGAATGCCCAGTGTCTCCAAAACTGTCTTATTTTAAATGGGCAAAAATACATTTTTCTGTCTTTTAACTTGACAACTTAATAATATTACGAGCGTCTGGGTAAACTTTGTAGTATTTTCAAATTTTGGTAATGTGATATCCTGCTTGTTAAAAATTAAATATAATCCAAATTCTTTATTGTTATTCATCTGATTTCTTTAGAATTCTATATTAGGCTACCAAATAACTCAGTTGGTAAAGAATCTACCTGCAATGCAGGAGATTCCGGTTCAATTCCTGGGTCAGGAAGATCAGCTAGAGAAGGGATAGACTATCCACTCCAGTTTCTTGGGCTTCCCTTGTGGCTCAGCTGGTAAAGAGTCCATCTGCAACGTGGGAGACCTGGGTTCGATCCCTGGGTTGGGAAGACCCCCTGGAGAAGCGAAAGGCTACCCACTCCAGTATTCTGACCTGGAGAATTCTAAGACAGTATAGTCCATGGGATCACAAAGAGTCAGACATGATTGAGCATCTTACACTTCTTTATTAGATTACCTCTAACAGTCAGTTTTAATTGTTTAAAAAAAAAAAATGGATGAAGGTAAGGGGGAGGCATAAAGAGAGAAAGGGACAGAGAGAGAATCAACCAAGAATCTTTCTTGAGCTTACAGGCAGTTAATTTCCCAGAATTAACTATTCTATTCAGACATACCACATTAATACAATTAACCATAGTGAACTCATCATTTTGCTCTTCTTTCTTTTGCTAGAGAAATTTTAGTTTCCATTGGTTTAATTTTCAGAGACATTTTTCCTCTGGTCTACAACCTTATTTTTTGTTTGTTTGTTTAATCTTCACTTCAAAATAAAGAACCCCCAGATAATTATTTTAGCTTAGCTTTTCAAAGTCAAGAGTGATGTTCAGTGATAAAAGTTTTGGGAGTTTAATAAGATAAGAGGAACACTATTTTCCATTATGAAATTTTATAACTGTTTCTTCTGACTTTTTCCTGAACTAAAAGCCTTATTCTTTCCCTTAGAGCCTGGCCAGAATGGGAAACTGCCAGGCTCAAACTCCTGCGTATAGAAGCATTAGGCGTTGACCCCATGGCTTCCTAATAGATCCACAAAGTGCTTTGTTCCCGGAAATCATCTGATGAGTAGTTCAGTGCTATTGTATATCTTGTTAGAGCAGCAGAAGTGCCACAAAATGAACTAAAATCTCCCTGCAGATTTGCTGCATCATACTCTGAGAACATTCTGAACTTTCCACACATTCATGTTATGATCCTGGGTAGCCGTGGTTGAGTCTGTACAGGGGTTAAATGAGAAATATGGGGCTGCTGTGAAGAGTCTTTGGAGAGTGACAAAGCTCTGGGCGTCAGGGGGTGGGAGAGGAAGGAATCCCCCTCAGCCCTTTCCAGCCCTTCCAGTTGTATCACAAACAGAGGGATCTTGTGAGAGGGCTCAGGTACTGACCTCTGCAGCCTCACAGCCTCAGGCAGGGCTATTGACTCTCTTCACCTTGGCACTGACCCCTCTGTAAAAGGAGGACCCTTCCATATGATGGAGTTTACAGTGATGGCTAAGTAGCTGAGAAGGAAGAGTGTTCATTTGTCGTAACTCTACAGTCTCCTATCTATCAATCATCTCTCTCCATCATATATCATCTATCAATTTATCTATCTCCCTATTATCTATCTATCTATCTAATATCATCTATAAACTTTCTATCTACCTTTCTATTTCTGTTATCTTTTTGTCAATCATTTATTGTCATTTTAACAACTGATTTGTTGAGATATAAAATACCCATAATTAAATGCACATTTTGGTACATTTCAGCATTTATATATATCTGTGAAATGATCACCATAGTCAAGGTAGTAAATATATTCATCATCACCTAAAATTTACTGTACTCCCATGACCAACCTAGGCAGCATATTGAAAAGCAGAGATACTGCACTACTTTGCCAACAAAGGTCCATCTAGTCAAAGCTATGGTTTTTCCAGTGGTCGTGTATGGACGTGAGAGTGAGACTGCAAAGAAAGCTGAGTGCTGAAGAATTGATGCTTTTGAACTGTGGTGTTGGAGAAGACTCTTGAGAGTCCCTTGGACTGCAAGGAGATCTAACCAGTCCATCTTAAAGAGAAAATCAATCCTGAATATTCATTGGAAGGACTGATGCTGAAGCCGAAACTCCAATACTTTGACCACCTGATGTGAAGAACTGACTCATTTGAAAAGACCCTGATGCTGGGAAAGATTGAAGGTGGGAGGAGAAGGGGATGACAGAGGATGAGATGGTTGAATGGCATCACTGACTTGATGGACATGAGTTTGAGTAGTTTCCAGGAGTGGTGATGGACAGAGAAGCCTGGCATGCTGCAGTCCATTGGGTCGCAAAGATTCAGACACAAATGAGCAACTGAACTGAACTGAACTGAACATCCCTAAGCAAACACTTACTTGTTTTCTGTCATTACAGATCAATCTACATTTTCTAGGGATTTTTATCAATAAAATCATTCAATACATGTCCCCATTTCTCAGAATTATTTCACTCAGAACAATTACTTTGATGCTTATCCATGTTGTTGCATGTATCAATATTTCATTCCTTTTAATTACTAAGCACCAATTTTACAGACAAACCAAAATTTGTTTTTGCAATTCTATATTGACATTTAGGTTGATTCCACATTTGGCCTAATATAAATAAAGATGCTATTAGCATCTGTAAAGAGGTCTTTTTTGGACATATACCTTTATTTCTCTTGGATAAACACCTAAGAGTGGAATGGCTAGATCATATGGTAGATGGATATTTAATATTTGAAGAAAATGTCAAGGTATTTTCCAAAGTAATTGTACCATTTTATATTTCCACCAGGAATATATAAGTGTTCTAGTTCCTCCATATCCTCACAAACACGTCATATGATCAACTATGTTTGCCCCGTGATTTTAGGCATTTGAACTGGTAGGTAGTGGTATTTCAGTGTTATAATTTTATCTTCCTAATGACTAATATCAAATAAATTTACACCTGTCTATTTTCTTTGAAGTGTTTGTTCCCACCTCTTTTGCTCATCTTTAACCACTTGTTTATATTATTTCAAACCTTGAAAATTCTTTTTATATTTTACAAATAAGTCCTTTATTAGTCTGTGGCTCATCTTTTTTAATTTCTTAAAGTGTATTTATAAGGACAGTAGTTTTAAATTTTGATGAAGTTAAATTATTTTTTCCTTCTTTATGAATCATCTTTTGGTGTCATAACTAAGAAATCATTTCTAACACAAGATTATGAAGGTTTTCTCTCTCTTCTCTTTTCAGGCCTCCTGAAATTTCTGAGCCAGCTATGATGGCCGTTAATTGCTAAAGGGCTTCTGATACAAGAAACTACCCCTCTTGGCTTCATGCTGTACACCACTCAAAAAATAATTGCTGGTTTCACACTGCACTCTCCTAGAGATGGAAGGTCTCACAGACCCTGAGACCCTTCATATTCAGTCACCCATTAGACTTTGGATCATGGAAACTACATTCCACAAACTTGTCAGGGCTATCAAGGCCCCCTCAAGACAAGATAGAGCCACTTGTTGTCTTCTGGTATATTCCACCCTCAGAAGCAGGCGGCTTCCACTGTCTTCAGTCCCTTGCTAGATGCCATGATGCTGGAGGAGCTCAATCCTCCTCCAAGTTCTTTGGCAACCAGAGAAACCTCTTGGCATTAATGGACCGACAGAAGTGAAGTTCTTAGACTATGCACTTGGCACTATTAGCAGTAATGTGTGATGGGGGACAGTGAAATATTGCTGCTTCCCCTTGTTTAACCCAGATGTCTTTGATAAAAGGGGGGACCCAGAGGTCCACATGCTTGGTCAAATTCAAGCAGTTATCTTCACATTGGATGTCCTGACCAACACGTGGCTCCATCTTCATATTTATTCTAAACCATTGGCCACTACTTAAACTTGTTCCTTCCAAAGGAAAGTGTGTGAATCTTCCCTCACAGATTCCTCAGATATAAAGCAAAACCACGTATGTGTATACATATTCTAAAGTCATAATACAAGGTTTTTTCAGGGCACTTGTTATTCCCTTTGGGGTTATACACATTACTGGTAATTACTAAGACCCGTATTTCACTTTTCAAAATACACAGTGCCAGGCTCTTGGAAGAAAGGCTTTCAAAACCTCTATGTTCCTAAAAGTGAAAGTGAAAGAGTTAGTTCCTTAGTAGTGTTCAATTCTTTGTGACCCCATCCTCTGTACTGTCCATGGGATTCTTCAGGCAAGAATACTCGAGTGGGTTGCCATTCATTCTCCAGGGGATCTTCCAGACCCAGGGATGGAACTTGGGTCTCTCACATTGCAGACAGATTCTAGGTACCAAATATCTGATTTAGCTCAAATAGATAATAGTTTTCATAGAAACTTCTTTCTAATTCTAGTTGAACAGATAAACTCCTAAACAAGTCTCTATATTGCCCCAAGCCTTAATCAGTCTTTACAAATTTTTGACCCTACCTCCTTCCCATAGAGGCTGAAGGCCAGATTGAGGGCACATATTCTGCTAGAACCCATTAACCATAGACTGTCCCACAGACCAAGCAGTTGCTTATTTGATAAGCATTTATCAAATGCTTATCATTTGTATCTAAACTTCCACTAAAATCCTGAAACAAAATCTCTGTCAAGTACAGCTAAGTACCATTGTGGTGATTGCTGGTCTTCTTGCTCCTAGTCTGGGTGTTTCATTGGTTTACAATATGGAGTCTCAAATTCTCCAAGTAAGCTATTGCTTCAGCTAAGCACGACCCATTCTGAGAACCACATCAACCCAAGCAGCTATCTACTCAAAAAAGAATACTCTAGTCCCACATCCCACATGGAATCTCCCTGGCCCAAAATCTCACCACTGGAAATGATACTGTTTTTCAGATGACATTTTCCAAACCCAAGATCTCATCATTGGAGATGACTCTGTCCTCTACACTTCATCCTGGATGCTAGGCTGCTGTTTCAGAGATATTCACCAACTGCCTCTTCTAAGGCACAAATTGGACACAGGATATTTTTGTTTCTCTTCCTTTGATAGTTGGGATTATCTTATATTTCTAAGCTTGCTATCTACTTAGCTTAAAATCCTGGATACGCTTTGTTCTCTGCCAAATGTATACTTCTACATTCCCAAGTCTAAAGGAAAATCTAGTAGAGGTTGTTACTACCTGTACCATTCTAAAAATTAATGGAGATTGTTGCTTTTCCCAGGAGTTATCTGTCTCATATCAGGCAGTCCCTCAACCCCCTGGGAGAGGTGCGCTCACTTCCCAGTGCCCTTTCCTGCTGTTCTCTGCCATGACATTTTGTCCTGGATCTCCAGCCATGACCCCCTCATTTCCCTTAGCTACATGCAAATATCTTTACATATACTTTACTAGTTTATCAATGTCTATCCTCGAAGAACTTAACTGCCCAACCTGCCACTTGATCTAAGTATATTTCTAACACATTTTACAAATCCTCTATAAATATTTTCCTCTAACAAAATGTTGTTAAAGGAAAAACTCCAAATCTGTTTTCCTGTCTAATGCCCTATAAATGGAAAACTTAGTTATAGCCTGACCCATGAGGACTCATTATTCTTCTACTTATGTTCTTTCTTTCTATGTTCATAATGAAGTGTTTTCTATGCTGTTTAGGGCAATAAGTATTGCACCAAATACTTATTCAGTATATAATGCAATAGTCTCTAAAAGTCCCTAAAAGTTTCTGTTATTATCAACCCAAAGATTCCTATCATGATATACAAATATCAGTGGACCAATGGTAATATTATATATTTTTTATATATCTCATGACGTTTTGGCCTCTTTGTTGCAGAGAACTTACTGGCACAAAAAGCCTGCCTCTCCCCGGCCTTGCTAATTATGAGAGGTGGTGAGTGTGCCTTTTATATGCAAACCAACGAATCTTGAGTTCATATCCCCAGTCACTTTTTCTAGCTCACCTGCCAAACAACTATTTCTCCTCCCCTAAATCAACCCAGGGCAGGTACCAGATACCCAGTAGCAGCCCCTATAACTCAAAGCCTGGATGAATTATTCCTATTAGTGAACCCTAAGATCATTGTCCTGTTCTACCTTGCCTCTGCTGTGAAGAGCATAACAAAGGCTCTGACCCTAGGATTTTTAGCTGGTTTGCTCTGCCTCCTGACTGACACTGGTGCTTCCCACTGTGACCCTTCCTGGCTTCTTCATTTGACCCTTTCTGCACTTCATTTCTAAAAAAAACTGCAGCCAAACTTTTCTTTCAATGGTGTTCTCTCTGTATCACTACTTACCTTTATAAATTTGACTTAGGCATAAATCACTGAAAGACTTATTGTTTTAGCTTTTCTATTCCTAATGGTCTTTACTTCACCTTTGTTTCTGCAAATGTAATTTGCATGTGTAATTAATTCAAAATTGGCAGGTTTTCTTTTTTTTCCTCTCAGTGCCTTACATTGTTCCACTGGCATCTTACTTGCATTGTTACAAAAGGACTCTGCTGTCATCCTTATCTTTTCTCCTTTGCATAAAACATTTTATTTTTCTATTTTTTAAACTTCTGGCTGCTTTTAAGACTTTCTTCATATTACTGGCTTTGAAAATTTTGTTTATTAATATATGTCTTGATATACTTTTCTTCTTGTCTATGGGTTTTATTGAACGTTTTTGATTTGTGAGTTTACAGTTTTCATCAAGTTTGGAAAATTGCTAGTCATCATTTATTCAAATATATTTTTTAAAATTCTATTTTCTCATCTCCATCAAGGGTTCCAATTACAAGTATATTGGGCCGTTTGGAGTTGTCATTCAGCTCACTGACCCTTTTTAAACCAAGATTTTAGATTCCTTTTCTGATACAAATAAGTTCTTTTCAGTTATTTTTGAGTTACAGAAACTACCCCCACCTCACCATGTTTTTGTAATTCCTATATTACTCTATTCAATTTTGCTGTCATGCTCAGAGACAGTAAACTCAAGCATACTTTTTTCTTGCATCTCTAAGTGAAAGTCTTAGCAAGCAGACAGAAATTACTCCACTCCAGATCTATCAAATAAATGCATTCTGTTTTTAATTAAAAAAAATCTTTTTTGTCTCTATAGCTGTTCCATTTTGAAGTGTTTCTACTGCTTTGTGTTAACATTTACTACTTTTTTTTTCCTCTACAACATGTAATTTCCTGTTAATTTCACTGCTATGGACTGAATACTTCTCCCACATTCACATGTTGAAACCCCAGTGTGATGGTATTAGGATATGGGAACTTGGGAGGTAATTAGATTAAGATAAGCTTATACCAGTAGCTTCCTTATCCTTACCTTTATGAGAAGAGACCAGAGATCTAATCTAGTTCTTTCTCTCCACCATATGAGGATACAACCAGAAGACTTATTCCTTCACCAATCTTTGAATGGTAAATCTTCTGGCACTTTGATTTCAGTGTTGCCAGTCTCTGAAACTGTGAGAAATAAGTATATGCTGTCTAAGTCACCCAACCTATGGCAATTTGTCATAGCAGCTCAATTTAAGACACCCATCTAATGTGCATTTTATCTCAGACATTACAAATTTATTCTTTAGATTTTTAAAAAATATCTCCATGTTAATATTTATTATTTGAATATATGGAATATGCATAATTATTTTCATTATAATTGATATATTTAATTTACATTATACTATGCTTTATTATAATTTAAGCATAATTGCTTTAATGTCTATGCCTGAAAATTCTAAATCCATGTCAATAGTGGATTTTTAAAAAATATATATTTTTTAAATTGGTAGATCAAATTGCCAACATCCACTGGATCATTGAAAAAGCAAGAGAGTTCCAGAAGAACATCTATTTCTGCTTTATTGACTATGCCAAAGCCTTTGATTGTGTGGATCACAGTAAACTGTGGAAAATTCTAAAGAAGATGGGAATACCAGACCACCTGATCTGCCTCCTGAGAAACCTGTATGCAGGTCAGGAAGCAACAGTTGGAACTGGACATGAAGCAACAGACTGGTTCCAAATAGGAAAAGGAGTACATCAAGGCTGTATACTGTCATCCTGCTTATTTAACTTATATGTAAAGTACATCACGGGAAACGCTGGGCTGGAGGAAGCACAAGCTGGAATCAAGATTGCCAGGAGAAATATCAATACTTTCAGATATGCAGTTGACACCACCCTTATGGCAGAAAGTGAAGAAGAACTGAAGAGCCTCTTGATGAAAGTGAAAGAGGAGAGTGAAAAAGTTGGCTTAAAGTTCAATATTCAGAAAACTAAGTCCAGTCGCATCACTTCATGGAAAATAGATGGGGAAAAGGTGGAAACAGTGGCTGACTTTATTTTTTGGGCTCCAAAATCACTGCAGATAGTGATTGCAGCCATGAAATTAAAAGACACTTACTCCTTGGAAGGAAAGTTATGACCAACCTAGACAGCATATTAAAAAGCAGACACATTACTTTGCCAACAAAGGTCTGTCGAGTCAAGGCTATGGTTTTTCCAGTGGTCATGTATGGATGTGAGAGTTGGACTATAAAGAAAGCTGATTGCTGAAGAATTGATGCTTTTGAACTGTGGTGTTGGAGAAGCCTCTTGAGAGTCCCTTGGACTGCAAGGAGATCCAACCAGTCCATCCTAAAGGAGATCAGTCCTGGGTGTTCATTGGAAGGACTGATGCTGAAGCTGAAACTCCAATACTTGGGTCACCTGATGCAAAGTGCTGACTCATTTGAAAAGACCCTGATGCTGGGCAAGATTGAAGGCAGGAGGAGAAGGGGCCAACAGAGGATGGGATGGTTGGATGGCATCACCGACTCAGTGGACATGGGTTTGGGTGGACTCTGGGAGTTGGTGATGGACAGGGAGGCCTGGCATGCTGCAGTTCATGGGGTTCCAAAGAGTTGGACACAACTGAGCGACTGAACTGAATTTGTAGAAAATTGCTTTAAAATTTTGAGTTGGTTTCTGCTGTACAGCAACATGAATTGGTTATAAATAAATCTGCATATATATAGACACTTCACCCCTTTTTTCCCCTAATCCCACCCCTCTAGGTCATCACAGGCTGTCAGGCTGGGCTCCTCATGTTATTTAGCATCTTCCCACTATCTGTTTTATACATGAGAGTGTATATATGTCAATGTTACTTTCTTAATTTATCCCACCCTCACCTTTTGCTTCTAGTTCATGAGTCTGTTGTCTGTTAGGTTCATCAGTACCACTTTTCTAGATTCCATATATGATATTTGTATTTCTCTTTCTGACATTCCACAGTCTGTATAAGAGTCTCTAGGTTCATCCACCTCACTACAACTAACTCAAATTCTGACCTACCTGCTAGATTAATGGAAATAAAAACAAAAATAAACAAATGAAAACTAATAAAACTTTTGCACAACAAAGGAAACTATAAACAAGATAGAAAGACAACCTTCAGAATGGGAGAAAATAATTGCAAATGAAGCAACAAACAGTTAATCTCTAAAATATATAAGCAACTCATACAATTCAATATCAGAAAAACAAACAACCCAATCAAAAATGTGCAAGAGATTTAAACAGATATTTTTCCAAAGAAGACATACAGACAGCCAATAAACACATTAAAAGATGCTCAGCCTCACTCATTATTAGAGAAATGTAAATCAAAACTAAAATGAGGTATCACCTCACAACAGTCAGAATGGCCGTCATCAAAAAATCTATAAACGATGAATACTGGAAAGGTTGTGGAGAAAAGAGAACCCTCCTGCACTGTTGATGGGAATATAAACTGATATAGCCATTAAGGAAAACAGTATGGAGATTCCTTAAAAACTAGGACTAAATCTGCTTTGAAAAGTGAAAGTGTTAGTTGCTCGGTCATGTCTGACTCTGCAACCCCATGGACTGTAGCCTGCCAGGCTCCTCTGTCAATGGAGTTGTCCAGACAAGAATATTGGAGTGGATAGATATTCCCTTCTCCAGGGGATCTTCACAACACAGGGATCAAACCCAGGTCTCCTCCATTGCAGGCGGATTCTTTATCATCCGAGCCACCAGGTAAACCTCAGATCTACCTTAGACCCAGCAATCATACTACTGGACATATACCCTGAGAAAATCGCAATTCTAAAAGATATATGTACCGCAATGTTGATTGCAGCAATATTTACAAAAGCCAGGACATGGAAGCTGTCCAGATGTCTATCGAGAGATGGATAGATAAAGAAGCCGTGGTACATTTATACAATGGAATATTACTTAGCCCTAAAATGGATTGGCTTTAACTGACCGATTTTTCTTATGAAAATTTTTCTTATTTTCCACTTTCTTGCATTCCCTGTAATCTTTGATTAAATGCTAGCTGTTTTACCTTGTTGGGTATTGGGTAATTTTGTATTCCTTTAAATATTCTGTTCTAGGATGCAGTTAAGTTACTTGGAAACAGCTGGACCTTTTCACATCTTGCTTTTCATATTTGTCAGGCAAGGCCAGAGCACAGTCTAAGGCTTATTATTTCCCGCAACTGAGATAAGACTCTTCTAAGTACTCTATCTAATAATGAATTAGGAAATTTTCCAGTCTGACAATGTGAAGCAGGAACTATTTCCAACCATGTGTGATGATGGATATTGTTCCCTCTAATCCTTTCAGGTGGTTCTTTGCCTGGCATTGAGTAAGTTCTTCACATATGCGCTGATCAGTATTGTGCTAAATGCTTCAAGGGAGGCCTCCAGAGGATTTCTGGAATCCTCTCATTGTTTAACAACCTACATTACAGTTCCTATTCTGTGAATGCTCTGTGCATCAATCTCTCCAGACCTTCACGTTGTCCTTGGCTCAGGAAATCAGCCCTGCTTTTCCTGTCTGCCCCACATTGAGCCACAGCCTGGACACTGCCTCAAGGCAGTAAGCTGAGACACTAGAAGGATTCACTGTTTTGTTTCCTGTCTCTTAGACATTCCTGCTCTCCTGCTTGACATCCAATATCATGGAGACTGTTGGCTTTTTCTCTTTCATCTAGATTTTTAAAGTACTTCAGACTAGCAAGTAAATCCATTTCTTGTTAGTTTCTTTTGGTTAGAAGCAGAAGTCTTCACTTCCTCCTAGCCTAACTTGTACTAATTCTCCTCTTTAGATGCAACTGCCCTGTTATCTCCCTTCTTTTCCCTGGCTTCAGTTATAACACGACCTTCTTTTATGGAATTCCATCAAATACAGTGTTCTGTCCTTAGTCTCTTTAAACCAATTTATCTTTTCTTGTCGTTTGTCTCTTTTGCTTCAAGATTAAAATTCTTACCTGCATGCGTGCTCAGTCATATCTAACTCTTTGTGACTACATGGACTATAGCCCCCAGGCTCCATTATCTATGGAATTTTCCAGACAAAAATACTGGAGTGGGTTGCCCTTTCCTACCCCAGGGGATCTTCCTAACCCAGGGATTGAGCCCAGGACTCTTGAGTCTCTTGCATTGGCGGGTGGATTCTTTACCACTGTGCTACCTGAGAAGACCAAAATTCTTACTTATCTAGTTCCAATTCTCTACTTTTCTTATCACTTACCCTGTTGGCAAGTTAATGCATAATTAAGACAGTCCCTTCTTCATTTATTCTCTGTGTGTGTGTACAAAGGAGAGCTTATATGTACTTGATATAAAGTTACGTGATCCAATATCAGTCACTTCAGTTCAGTTGCTCAGTCATGTCCGACTCTTTGCAACTCCATGGACTGCAGCACTCCAGGCCTCCCTGTCCATCGCCAACTTTCGGAGCTTGCTCAAACTCATGTCCATTGGGTCAGTGATGCCATCCAACCATCTCATCCTCTGTCATCCCCTTCTCCTCCTGCCTTCAATCTTTCCCAGCATCAGGGTCTTTTCAAATGAGTCAGTTCTTTGCATCAGGTGGCCAAAGTATTGGAGTTTCAAAGTATTGGAGTGATCCAATATAAATACCTACTGTTTCTGCTACATGCGTCATGCTACCTAAGAATGATTAGTATGGAGGTGCCATCTTTTAGGAATCTAGCATCATGCGAGAAGAGTGAGAAACCTTCATGTTTCCTCATTTTTCTGACACAATGCTAATATTTGTGATTCTTATTGTAATTATATACAAAATAGTAATTTACTATATTAAATGCAATGTTACAGTATAATAGATGTATGAGGTAGAAAAGTTACTTTTAAAATTGGAAATTGCTAGAACTAAATGACATAATTTAAGAATACCTAGTAGATTAGCTAAATGATGGCATATCCATAAAGTGGAATGGTTTAGAGATCTAAAATAATATTAGAGAAAAAAATTTGATGACATGGGAAAGTGTTCATGATATCATTGAGGGAAAAATGTAGTTAAACTACTCACATGATATGATCAATATATATATGCCATTGTCATAGAAAATTCTGGAGGAAATTCTAAAAGTTAAACTTGGTTAATAGTAAATGTAAAGGAGATTTTCATTTCTTTTATTCTCACATGTGTTTTCTCAACTTTAACAAATATGACAAGAATTACTTTTATTATTATTTCTGTGGTAGAAAAAGTATAAACAAAATTAACTCAATTGTTAGCACAGGCTTTCTACGAAGTAAACATTGAATAATACTAATTGGCTCATCTCTTTAATATCCTCCTCCTCCACTATGTAAGTTGTTGCTTTATTACACACTGCCTTTATTTTTAAATGTATATGTATATATTTTGAATAATATACTATGTATATATTGTGAATAATATGCAAAATTATAAATTACTTGAGTACAAGGTCATAGTTCTTTCTTCAACTTGACCTCAACTAATGTAGTGCTGGACTTCTCATATGGATAAAATATATATTTGTTGATTATTTGGGATTATTTTTCTTATTTTTTCCTTAATTCTTTTTTCATTGGACAGTGTGGATTGAATAAGAAACTGAATTTCTTTGATATTTTGTAACTTTAAAAAAATAATTTGAAAATGTATAAGCATACTTTATTTTTTAACTTAATCTCACTTCAGAAAGTTGCAAAAACCTCTCAGTTGGCCATGAATTACTTTTGATTATGTGTGATTATTTATTTATTTTTTTCTTTGTTTTTTTACACAAGTTATTGGATTTGTGCTTGAAGTCATTCCAGGAATAAGGCTTTTAAAAAAATCTATTGACAGAATTCAATTTCTGCCTGCCATAATCCAGATGAAGGGAGGGAAAACACATGAGGAACTTGCCACTTCATGCAATGACTTCATTCTGCAGCATAAAATCATTACTAACCTCTGCAACATTTAATTAATTGAAATTACTCCAGCAGCGGGATTCTGTGGTGAAGAGGTTCCTAGTAGTTACATGTGATTCATCTTAAACTTAGTTAAAAACTGAAAGGTGCTTAAATATACATCAATGAGTAAAAAATGAAGACCCTGTTGAATTTAGTCAATCATTTGCCTCCTTTTTCTACTTGTCCAGTACCGTATTTTTTCCTTTGAGATTTTGATTAATTAAGTAATCTATTATTTATTTTAATTAATTAATTAACCTATTTATTTTGTCAAATGGACATTCTGAATACTTTCAGTTAGTATACATAAAGTAAAAAATGTTGATTAGTCTTTCTAAACATACCCCACACAAACTTCAATAAATATTAATTGTTTTAGGATAAAGTCTGAAGAACTTAACCATCCAGTTAAGGCTTTCTTTCCTCTCCCTTAATCTTTAATTTATATTCAACACTGTTTATTACAATCAGTCTCTTTAGCACAGATAAACCTCAAGTGCCTAAAATAAGTTGGAAATCATGGTGGTTCTGGAATGGAATACTTGAAAAAAAGAAAAAAAAAAAAGCAGTCCTTGCCTTCAAGGAACTCAAAGAGATAAGAAGTAAAACAGTGGGCTGTTTCAGCACAGAAGGTAAGTTATATGGGTGGGGAATGTGTGCAGTTCACTGTCAAAACTCAGAAATATGACAAATAACTAAGATTTTGTTATTTTGCTTGATCAATGAAAGCAGCTATAACAAGTACATGAAGGTGAATGTAAGCTCTTAGCTGTGAAAGCAGACATGATTCTTCAAGCATATAGAAGACATCATAGTTTGTAAACTCATAGCATGAAGCACAATCTTTTTGTGTTCTCTTCTAGCTCTCAGTATTTCATTAATTCTAGAAGATAAATTGTTCAGTCAGTCATGTCTGACTCTTTGGGATCCCATGGACTGCAGCACACCTGTCCATCACCAACTCTTGGAACTTGCTCAAACTCATGTCCATAGAGTTGGTGATGCCATCCAACCATCTAATCCTCTATCATCCCCTTCTTCTCCTGTCTTCAATCCTGCCCAGCATCAGGGTCTTTTCCAATGAGTCGGTTCTTCACATCAGGTGGCCAAAGTATTGGAGTTTCATCTTCAACATCAGTCCATCCAAGGAATATTCAAGACTGATTTCCTTTAGGATGGACAGTTTGGATCTCCTTGCAGTTCAAGAGACTTTTAAGAATCTTCTCCAACACCACAATTCAAAAGCATCAATTCTTTGGTGCTCAGCTTTCTTTATAGTCCAATTCTCACACCCATTCATGACTAATGGAAAAACCATAACTTTGACTAGATGAACATTTGTCAGCAAAATAATGTCTCTGCTTTTTAATATGCTGTCTAGTTTGGTTATAGCTTTTCTTCCAAGGAGCAGGTGTCTTTTAATTTCATGGCTGCAGTCACCATCTGCAGTGATTTTGGATCCCAAGGAAATAAAGTCTGTCATGTTTCCATTGTTTTCCCATCTATTTGCCATGAAGTGATGGGACCAGATTCCATGATCTTAGTTTTTTGAATGTTGAGTTTTAAACCCACCTTACTGGGGCTTCTCCTTTGCCCTTGGACATGGGATATCATTTCTTGGTGGGATCCAGCATTCTTCTGTTAATGGTTTTTCATCAGCAAGTTGTAATTTTGGAGTTCTTGCAGCAGATGAGCACATGTCCTTCTACTCCACCATCTTAGTATGGTACAGATATAACTGAAGAGACTCAATTGGACAATATAGCTAAAAAGTTTCAAGATTGCATGGTCATACTTGATTAACATAAAATTCAACCCATATCTGAGATGCCAAATAAAAGGAATATGGGACTTAGAATCAGTTTTTTTTTTTAACTGACTGAATTTGTATTAATTAGTGTGACCTTGATTTGAGACATAGATTCAGTTGTCTACAAAGATCAGAATATCAAGGTTGATGGTCTCAGTGGGTTTTAAATCTAGCTCTGCATTTGTTTCTATCTGTATACATCTCACAAGCATTGATACAAATACAACTGTGGTCCTTTTTATTCAGTCTTTAATATGTGGTTGTATTAAGCCAAGAGAACAGAATCTAAAGCAATAATAGCGCTGTCTTTCTGGTAACAGTTATCCCAGACAAGGAGTCAAAATAATCGTGCTCACTGAGGGCCGTGTTAAGTGCCACGCAACGACTAAGGGGCTCAGAAGGAAGACAGCTGTGGAAGGGAACCAACAGAGCAAAGCGAAAATGCTTCTAAAAGAACTCAGCGTTGATTTGTATTACATTTAACTCAAATAATATTTACATTTTATACCAGAGGAAGCGGTGAGCAATAAAATGAAGAGATGATGGGTATATTCCAGCCATTCTGATACCGTGGCCATTTAGAGCGGTTTAAGTAATTTTTAAAATTACAATAGTAATATGAGAGCATCACAGAATCTTTGAGAAGCTAAATTTTTCTTTTTTTTTTTTTCTTGGATCACTAATCCACCAACACAATCACTATTCATTTGTGTTTATCATCTGAAAAAAAATATTTATCATAGGCATATGTCTTTTATAATTGCAATCATGGTATATGTAACAACTTCATTTTGTTCTTTTTTCACATTTAATTATATAAGCATGCTTTCAAAGATGCTAAATTGTTTTCATAATTACATGTTTAAATTATGCATGATATTCACTTTACTCATCCCATTTTGTTGGGTTTGGGATTGAAGGTATAAGTTTTTGTTTTTGCCACTTTTTTGTTTTTAAAAATAACACCATTGTGTTGTACACACAGATTTTATCCCAAATTGTGGGTAGTTAGGATAGATTCTCAGAAATATGCATTTTATGCCAAAGTGTCTGAATATTTTACAACCATTTCTAATATATGTTGCCAAAATAATATGTGAAAAGAATTGTTGGTTTAGAATGAATTTATATATGTTGTTTACTTATAGCACACATGTTTCACAGTAAAATTTCAAAAAACATTGAAATTAAAACCATTGTCAAAGCCAACCTACAATAATAGTAAAGATAGAGGAGAAATATATATGCAACAAAACAAGACAAAGTTGGTTTAGCAGAAAGCAAGTAAATGATCAAAGACTACTGTAGCTATGTCAAAGGACTCACAAATCTATCATGAAGAGGCTAAAAATAGGGCTATTTGAGCATTTATGAAGCTGCAGTTTTTTTTCAAGTTCTTTTCTGGTTCAGGATCCAGTCCAAGCTTACGCACTTTATTTCCTTATCATGTATCCTTTACACTTTTGAGGTGTCCTGGCTGGTAACTGCATAAGTTTTCTTTAAAATAAAAGTAAATGCATTGATTAAAACATCTTTTGAGAATTTAGAATTTGGTGCATAAAAGTCCGTTTAGAAATTTGAGGGTTGGATAACAGCTGTGGTGAGGACTAGCTTCTTAGCATCTGAGATAAACACCACTGACTGCCTTAGATTGTCTGTCCTAGTTAATCTGATCTGCCCATGATTTTACTATGTTGCATCTTATAATAAAGTATTATGCCTAGCATAATATCAGTATCCTCTCCTTAGTAATCCAAATTGCTCTGGATTTGTCCTAGTAACATGGGAAACATAGACCATATTCTTGCCAGGTCTTCTGTTCTGTTCTGTGCTCTTTGTTTTTTCACTGGCATCTCAGAGGGATGCTGAAGACTGTAGAACCTGCCAAGCTGGCATGTGTGGTTCTCAAATTTTAGTGTGGTCAGAGTCAGCTAGATTGTCTTATTAGAACACGGATTGTTGGACCTCATGCACAGAGACTCTTTAGTTCAGTCACTCAGTCAAGTCTGACTCTGCAACCCCATGGACTGCAACACACCAGGTTTCCCTGTCCTTCACCAACTCCCAGAGCTTGCTCAAACTCATGTCCATCGAGTTGGTGATGCCATCCATCCTCTGTCATCCCCTTCTCCTCCTGCCTTCAATCTTTCCCAGCATTAAGGTCTTTTCCAGTGAGTCAGTTCTTCACATCAGGTGGCCAAAGTATTGGAGTTTCAGTTTCAGCATCAGTCCTTCCAATGAATATTCAGGACTGATCTCCTTTAGGATGGACTGGTTTGATCTCCTTGCAGTCCAAGGGTCTCTCAGGAGTCTTCTCCAACACCACAGTTCAAAAGCATCAGTTCTTCTGAGCTCAGTCTTCTTTATGGTCCAACTCTCACATCTATACATGACTACTGGAAGAACCATAGCTTTGACTGGACAGAACTTTGTTGGCAAAGTAATGTCTCTGCTTTTTAACATGCTGTCTGGGTTGGTCCTAGCTGGCTCAGTAGAAATGTGACCTAGAAAGCCTGTTGCAGAGTGTGTGCATGCGTCCCAGTTGCCTCAGTTTTTTCTCATTCTTTGTGACCCTATGGACTATATAACCCGCCAGGCTCCTCAGTCCATGGGATTCTCCAGGCAAGAATACTGTACTGGGTTGCTGTGCCCTCCTCCAGGGAATCTTCTGGATCCTGGGATCAAACCCGTGTCTCTTATGCTCCTGAATTGGCAGGTGGGTGCTTTACCTCTAGCACCATCTGAGGAGAGTGTAGCTCCCCTGACAAGATGAAGCTAATTTGTGCATACTTGTGTAAATGCTCCCATTCAGGAATGTGCATTTCTAACAAGCTCCCAAGGAAAGCTGATACTGTCCTTCCTGGGACCACCTCTAAGCACCAGTAATTTTTTCATTTATTTAGTCACAAGTTGTGTCTAACTCTTAGTGACCCCACGGACTATAGCCCCCCAGGCTCCTTTCTTTGTCCCTGGAATTTTCCAGGCAAGAATACCGAGGTGGTTTGCGATTTCCTTCTCCAGGGAATCGTCCTGACCCAAGGATCAAACCCTCATCTCTGACATCTCCTGCATTGACAGGTGGAGTCTTTCCCACTGAGCCACCTGGGAAGCCAAGCCACAACAATGAAGAGGAACAAATAGCCTTAAGTCCAACAGACCTGACAAACTCCATCATTTACAATTTACATGATCTTAGCGTTCCATTCCCAAGTGCAAAGGGATGTGAACTTTGTTGAGAATCTTATGAAGAGTCAAGAGAGTGAAGATTCTAAATCTCATGGTTGTCTGAGAGTGATCAATACTTACACGCTGCCTGTTGACTTTGCAGTCAACCTGGAGCTACCGTGGGCATGATCTCCTGAATTCACTCTGAAACTGGAACATTTATGATGATTTTATATTATAATCTGGGTTTTATTTGGTTTTTCAAAAACTGATAGTCCAGAAGTACAGTCAACTCCCCAACCACATCAGTTTCCAAGATCGCTTATTCCAAGGCCCCACCTGCCAAAACTCAGGCCAAGTTCATGTATAGGGGTTTCTGAAAAACCTCCAAATATCCACCCTCCCGAAATGCAGAGTCACAAGCTCAGGCTTAAGGAACCCAAGCAGACACTCTCAAGTCTCTTAATTGAGCACAGGCAGTTGACATTTGGCCACTGCTTTATAATGAAGGGTAAGCAGTGGTCACTCCTCATCACAGTTGGTCTTGAAATCAACTGCAATGAAATTGTCCTCTTGCCTATGTGCCTTTTATTACCTCTCAGTGAGTACTTGGAGCCTGAGGTTCGATAGTCCCTTTGGTTTTTCAAAAGATGTTGAATC
The DNA here is from genome assembly GCF_963930625.1 of Muntiacus reevesi. Lineage (NCBI taxonomy): Eukaryota > Metazoa > Chordata > Mammalia > Artiodactyla > Cervidae > Muntiacus > Muntiacus reevesi. The sequence continues at coordinate 10,398,563 of NC_089263.1, read as the reverse complement.
ACCCACTAAACTCAAACAATAACATGTTTGCAGTAACATAACATCCTTCTCCACTTTCAAAACCCTCCTCCATACCCACCTGTTCTTCAAAGCACTTCCTCTCGCAATAACCACCTAACTCCCCGGGTACGACTGCCCTGCATCCGTCTCTATTGTTCTGGCCTGTGCAGCCCAATGTCACACCTTTCATCTGTAAGTTCCTTGTTGAGAGCTTTTGTTCCTTGGGCACATTATAATACCCCTTACATAGCTTGGGGCACATAGCTGCTGTGGATAATAACAGTGATCTTAATGAGAACCAACAGTAAATAACAAACACGACAACAGACACAATATCGTATGACAACGTGGATCACAAAACCAGCCTGGCAATCAGAGTCCTTTGGGACTCTTCCAAAGCACTTTGTGAGAAGTAGCCGCAGTGGACTCTCCGCAGGCTCTCCACTGGGCTTGCCGGAGAGGTCCCTGACCTACTCCGTGATGTGGCAGAAATGCTTGGCTCTGCAGAAGACAAATGCAAGGCCACACTCTGTGTTCGGGAATGCTCTGGACTCAGTGCTATAAATAATAATAAAGATAAATAATAAAAAAAAAGTGAAATGTTTTAAATGAAAGGTGATGCACTGTGAACTTAACACACTGGCCCTTTAGCCTTTCTGTTAACAAGGTAATCTGATTGCCATTGATTTTTTTCACCTCTGTTACTAAGAAGGTGATGAAATGGTGTCCACACAGATGTATTGAATCAGATACCAAACAAAGAGCAACATAAAGAACTATTATCAGCAACCTTGCTTTCAGCCTGCTGATTATGACATTACTGGAAAGACAAGGTCTGGGTGACTTAAAAAATAAAGCAGGGGGAGGGGTGTAGATTAAAGGAAAGAAAGCAGGTAAGCTTCTTCTGAATAGGTGTGTGTTAATTTCAGGAGAATTTCACAAAGAGCTCTTTCTCTGCTCCATAGGTTTAAAAGGGACCGTTTCTACTTCTGCAGTTTACTGATAGGCATTCTAGTGTGATCTAATTAACTACTTTTATTATGCCGTGAAGAAAATAGCATGGTAGAGATGTCACTAATACACATGTTTTTGCTGTATAGACTGTGATTGGGTATTGTGCAGAAAGAATTGTTTATCAGCATTTTGGGGAATCTCAAAGGAGCCCCCGAGAGTAAGACCCTTAAATACTTTGAGAGAAAGGCCACATTTCCGACCTGTCAATGAACCTTCTATGTGCTTTGTGATGACTGATTAAAAGATCTGACTTGAAATGTATGACAAGAATGAAATGAGTTTATGAATGCTAACTTCATGGCTTATGCTGAATTAGTTTCCTAATCGCAAATATGTCCAGGTTTTATTGCTTTTTTTTTTTTTTTTTTTTTTTTGCATTTTCCTTAACCTAGTTGCCAAAGTCCATGATAAAGATATGTAAGCAACTTTCATACATGTGAGCATATGCTTTTGCCTAGATAACAATGCCTCTGTTATCTTATGACCTTCAATGACGTGTGTTTCTATGGTAATATCTCATATGGCATTTTCTCAAGGGCAGTGCTCCAATTCCTCTGCCCTGCCCAAGATTGGCAGCCATTGCTAATTGACTGTGAAAGTGGAAAAAGCAGTGGTGTGAAGAGATCTCTTTTGGAAACTCCAGTCCAGTTTGGGAAAGGTAGTCAGCTGAGGCGGAACAAGTTGAACCATGCTCTCAGCCCATATGGTGGTTCTAAAACCATGTAGAATAATCCACAAAGAAAACCACAGGTCACCACAATTGACGATGATAATTTCAACGGGTGGATTGAATGCCTCAGTGAAAATAGTAAAATTAAATTTGTTGGCCCTTACGCATCATTCTTTTCAGCTTCTTGTAGGCAAGGGTCTTGAGAGAAATCAGGCCTGACAATAGAGAAAAATGTAAAAAGAGGTATAAGAAGTTACATGATAAATTCCAAATAGGGTGGAAATGCATCAAGAGGAAAGCTGGAGAAATAAAAACAGATAATCTTTAAAGTCAGGGTAAAAGCAGAACACCCTTCTTACATTTGACCTTTTTTTTTTTTTCTTTTTTCTGCATGATGCACCAAAAAGGTAAAGACTTCTTGTCCTTCATTGAAATGTATTCAGGTGCAGCCAATACTGTAGAAAGTGGAAGGTTTTTGAAAAGTAGTGGTTCTCAAACTGGAACATCTATCACCTTCTCTTTGAGGACTTGTTAAAGGGATTGCTGGATCCCATTCCCAGGGGTTTAGATTTGCATTTCGATCAAGGTCTCAGGTGGGACCAATGCTGTTGGCTGTAGAAATATCTTTGGGGCATCCGTGAGCTTTAAGATTTTTGACATGGAAAATGTCTTTGAGGTCTATCAATATGGTAGATATCCAAACAACAGAGGTTTGCTTTAAAGTATCAGTGTTACCACTTTCTAACTTGTGAACTTAGGTAACTAATATTAAATCTCAGTGTCCTCATCTGCAAAATTCAAATGTGTGTGTGCTCAGCTGCTAAGTCATGTCTGACTCTTTGCTTCCCCATGGACTTGTAGCCCACCAGGCTCCTCTGTGCATGGGGTTTTCTACACAAGAATACTGAAGTGGGTTGCTATTTCCTCCTCCAGGGGATCTTTCCCACCCAGGGATTGAACCCACACCTCCTGTGTTTCCTTTACTGGCAAGCAAATGCTTTACCGCTGAGCTACCTGGGAAGCTTCCCAAATTCAAATACTGTCCATACAAATTAAATGAGATAACTTAGAAAAAACATCACACTCTAAATCTAGCAAATGCATATTAAGATATGCTTCCTTTAATTTCTTTGATTGAGTTGCAGATGTCTAGCTTTGGGGGAGAAATTGGAGTCCAAGGTAAAAAACTGGTATTAGTGGTTTCCATCACAATACAGAAGAAAATGACTTATTTTAAACGTGTTAATAAAAGTTATTCCATTGACAAGAGCTGCCCTTGGGAAATTTTGGGTGGCCAGAGGTATTCAGAAGGGTAAGGGACTTCAATAAGTAGCAGGCTAAATATACTTGGGAATAATGGTTGTGTGTTGTGTTCTACTTATAAAATACTTAGTACATTGATGACATTAATAACAACACATATGTTTTTATTTCTCAAGGGGAATTTTAACTGATTTTGAATGTTTAACAGCCACATGATTTTAAGATCAGCAGTTACAAACCTCAAATGAACATGTAGGGCAGGGACAAAAGAAGATGCTTTGATACAAGGTTTATTCCTCAACTAATGTGACAACTTATATCAGAAGTCTTGCAAAATTCACACATGATGACTCAGAGGTTTCATCTTGGGAAGAACAGCATAAAGGAAATCAGGAACATAGAATAAATCAAGATTACACATAAAGATAATCACTAAGACATTATTAATATTATCCAAAAAGGAAAGCGAATGAAAGAGAAATGGTTGATCCAATTACATCACATTAAGTGAGAACACCAAAGTGTAAACTACATTTGTAATAAGATCACAGCTATAAAGAGAGAATTGGCTTTTATTCTTAGGATTTCATCACTGACTAGAAGTAGAATCTTGAGTCAGTCATTCTTGACAGGAGGTGATTATGCTGCACGGAGACCTTTCTCAATGCCTAGAGAGAGAGATATATATTTTGATTGTCGCCAATGCGGAGGGTGGGTCCCTGGCATTTAGTGGAGTTGAGATGCTGCTACAATCCACAATGCACAGGTGAGCCCCCACAACAAAGAATTATTTAGCTCAAAATGTCAGTAGGGCTGAGGTTGGGAAACTCTGCCTCAAATAAATTCTATAACTTCTCTAAACGTCTTTTTATATTTAAATCTAAAAATAAAACCCAATAATAACTATTGAATAAGGTTGTTTGGGAATTAAATGAGATAATCTATGAAGTAAATATGGTCTGGCTTTTTTGTCAATTTCTAGTGAAAGTTGATATGATTTATCTATTACTACTTAATGACATTTTTAGGAATAAAAAAGAAATGTAGCAACTAACTGAATTTTGTCATTCCTTGATTTTTTTATTTTTTCCACACTTTCTCTAACAAACAGAGAGAAAGTAACCTTAATTTAATTTTAAAATTTTAAGAAATGCAATTTAATTATTTATTGATATCACTAATTTTATAAATGATAAAATATTTTAAAAGCTATCAAAAGAAGTCTTTGTTGTGAAGATAATTACCATGTGTTTATACTATTGTTAAGGAAGTGGGGAATTTGAGGGCTTGCATGATAGAGGAAACTTAGCAAATATCTTTTTCATTTTGGAAATCATCAGGTGTTGCAATATAGCCAGTGAAGCCTGCCAGCATCTAGTACTCAACTAAAAGGATTTATTTTCAAATTAAATTTTGAAATAATGAAGGTTCTGAGCATGCTGAAGAGACACTCTTAGGTACCATTTTATGCCAAAGCATTACAAGATTAGTGATTAGCTAACAGTTGAAAAAAGATAATGGCCACTTTACTGAAGACTTGTAGTTTTTCAGGACACCAACCCTGGGAAAAAAGTAAAGGAATGCTTATTTTATCTGTCTATCTATCTACCTATCTGTCTATCAATACTTTGGCCTCCTGATGTGAAGAGTCGACTCTTTGGACAAGAAGAACCATACACAGGGACTGAATACGTCTCCACAATCGCAGGCCCATTCTTTACCATTTAAGCTACCAAGGAAGCCCAAGAATACTGGAGTGGGTCTCCTTTCCCTTCTCCAGATCTTCCCAACTCAGGAATAGAATCAGGGTCTCTTGCATTGCTGTTGGCTTCTTTACCAGCTGAGCTACCAGGGATGCCCCAACTGAGCTATAGGCAACTAAAAAACAACCAATGCAAAGAGAACTTTCATCTGAATTCCCTTCTCTACCTATGGACAGATGCTCCCAAAGGAACACAATTGTCATAGAACTCATCCTCAACAGTTTAGCAACCAGGGAAAATTGGCTGCTTACAGGGGAAGAGACTGGAAATCCATGTCGTGCCCAGACACACTTTGTCACAAGCTATCCTCAGTTCAGTTCAGTTCAGTTGCTGAGTCATGTCTGACTCCTTGCGACCCCATGAACCACAGCATACCAGGCCTCCCTGTTCAACACCAACTGCCGGAGTCTATCCACATCCATGTCCAGTGAGTCGGTGATGTCATCCAACCATCTCATCCTCTGTCAACCCCTTCTCCTCTTGCTCTCAATCTTGCCTTCCATCAGGGGTTTTTCAAATGAGTCAGGTCTTCACATCAGGTGGCCAAAGTATTGCAGTTTCAGCTTCAATATCAGTCCTTCCAATGAACATCCAGGACTGGTTGGATCTCCTTGCAGTCCAAGGGACTCTCAAGAGTCTTCTCCAACACCACAATTTAAAAGTATCAATTCTTCGGAGCTCAGCTTCCTCTATAGTCCGACTCTCACATCCATACATAACTACTGGAAAAATCATAGCCTTAACAAGACGGACCTTTGTTGATAAAGTAATGTCTCTGCTTTTTAATATGCTGTCTAGGTTGGTCATAACTTTCCTTCCAAGGAGTAAACGTCTTTTAATTTCATGGCTGCAGTCACCATCTGCAGTGATTTTGGTGCCCCCCCAAATAAAGTCAGCCACTGTTTCCACTGTTTCTCCATCTATTTGCCATGAAGTGATGGGACTGGATGCCATGATCTTAGTTTTCTGAATGTTGAGCTTTAAGCCAACTTTTTCACTCTCCTCTTTCACTTTCATCAAGAGGCTCTTCAGTTCTTCTTCACTTTCTGCCATAAGGGTGGTGGCGTCTGCATATCTGAGGTTATTGATATTTCTCCCGGCAATCTTGATTCCAGCTTGTGCTTCTTCCAGCCCAGCATTTCTCATGATGCATTCTGCATATAAGTTAAATAAGCAGGGTGACAATATATAGCCTTGATGTGCTCCTTTTCCTATTTGGAACCAGTCTGTTGTCCCATGTCCAGTTCTAACTGTTGCTTCCTGACCTGCATACAGGTTTCTCAAGAGGCAGATCAGGTGGTCTGGTATTCCTATTTCTTTCAGAATTTTCCACAGTTTATTGTGATCCACACAGTCAAAGGCTTTGTCATAGTCAATAAAGCAGAAATAGATGTTTTTACTGAACTCTCTTGCTTTTTCAGTGTTCTAGCGGATGTTGCTAATTTAATCTCTGGTTCTATCTATCCTACCCCCTATCTATTCCTCTAAGAACTCGTCCAATTTTTCTAAAAAACATTTACTCTCCCCTAAGGGATCTCCCTCTTCTTTCCCAACAAGATCCTGCTTAATTCTGAATGCCAAGTCATTCTTTGAGTTACTCATTTTTTTCCTAAGAGATCTCTGTCCAGGTAGTTAGGCTTCTACTGAAGTTCGGGCCATGCTAACAGCCCCATGAGGTTAGTTGATAGTTGACCATAGTTAGGATTTGAGCTACCCCCCCCGCCCGCCACACACACACAAATCCAGCAAGTGAAATCAAAGTAGGTAGGCAGAGGAATAGGAGGGGCTGAGGGTTATTTTGAGGAACGAATACTCCAAATTATAAATAAGTGGGCTTGAGAGCCTTGGAGCGTAAATATGGAAGTGGCAAGAGTGCATTAGACCAAGCTGTGTGCCTGCTCTCCCCAACTGTCTTATATATGCGTGAAAGACAGTGAAAGTGAAAGTTGCTCAATTGTGTCTGACCCCATGGACTACACAGACCATGGAATTCTCCAGCCTAGAATACTGGAGTGAGGAGCCATTCCCCTCTCCAGGGAAACTTCTCAACCCAGGGATCGAACCCAGGTCTCCTGCATTGCAGGCGGATTCTTTACTAGCTGAGCTATGCATCTGAAGGACCAGATCAAAATGAAATAAATACACTGACAGGGCTTCTTACATACATGTATTATGTCTATGGGTATTTTCACATTTGATAACTTCTGTGTTAGTTATCGAGGAGGTGGAAAGGAATGTTCATCAACAATTATTCTTCTGGTATTTAAGTGGACACAAAAAGCACATAACATAGAGTTTTAAAGAAATTGTGCTTATTGGAGTTCCAGGCCATTTTTTCCAAGCCAACCAGGTCTGATACTTTGACAAAGTTAGGGCAAGTACTTAAACTTGTGGGTGGCTATTCAATTTCAACCTTCAGCCTGTGGGAAGTTCCTTACTAAATAGCAGTATTAGAAACCACCATGTCTTACACTTGGTTTCATTAAGGAAGCTCTGGGAAAATGCAAATCTAAACTGGGAAAGGTTGTTTCTTATTTTTTTTAATCAAATAAAACCCCAGAATGGATTTTCTTTCCAAGATTTTTTTTGTTTTATCACAATGACCTTTCTAAGAAAAGATGAAGCCAGCCTCAGGTAAAAAGAAATGGCCACATTTCATCCACAGTTAGCCTTCATGACCCCTGAACCTGGTTTTTCTATCTGAACCTCTTTTCATGCACCATTTCTCGCGGTGTCTGATAAGGGACACACAAGGGCTTGAGCAATGCAAGACTGGAACTTTGACTTTCATAAAATAGCCAGTAAACAAATTCTGCCCCACTTTAATTGGTGGTGTTATTCCTGTGTTTCTGTTTAATATTACAAGGCATTGCTAAACTGTAGAATGCAGAGCAGTAAAATAGAGCCATTAAATGAGGCCCTAAAACCAGTTGGAGATCCCTAGTTATCATCTATGGTATTATATGTCTTTATATATAATGTATAGGTATATAACTACACACAACCACACACTTCTGGGTGTTTGCACACAAGCTGTATCGTCTCATCTTTTTTATTTTTCCCTATCTCTAACACAAAAGTCAAGGGGTTTGGGAGCACGCACAAAAAAAGAGATTTCTAAGAGAGCAGACGATTGGGCCAGGGTCATTCGAAAGGGTAATTATTGTTAAATGTCAGGTTAACTCTGAAGGCCTCAGCTCATCCAACTGAGAGCAGATTAGCCCAGATGGAGACATTTTCAACACGGTGCTGTCTGGCCAATCAGAGACAGCTGGGATTAGCCAAATACCTTCTCTCATCTGCTTGCTCACAGAAAGGTCAGTTTCTGCTCATTGCTTCTCTTTTAAGATGTGCTTTTTTTTTTTTCTTTATGGCAGCCGTGTGCAGGAAATCAGGTCCCTTTTATCAGTGAATTAAATATTCAACATCTAAAACCCACTTTTTGAGAGTCAACTTCATTCACTTTCAAGACCACTTTTATCTTTTTTAAGTGCTGAAGATATACTGGGCGCGTGTACACAGTGCATATTTTACCCCTAGCCCTCCCGCTAAGCTGGAGGTCTGCCTGTCATGTTTTGCGTATTTTTTGAAAGCTTACCTGTTTCATTTCATGCATTTTCTTCTTTAAGGACACCGGTTTATGTTTCCTGTCATTTTCTTCATAAAAAGATGAGGGGAAAATGAAACTAACCCTGGGGTGCTCTAAAAGATAATCTGTTTTTATGTACAGCTTTTTCTCCCCCTAAGCAACATAAATGAGCACATGCATAAAATCAGTGACACAATGAACAGTAAGAAAAACAAAGATCATGGACTTGTGATTGCCCAAACTGCAAGTGCCTGTGTGATGTGTGCATATACACACACATGCACAATCTATAATTACCACAGGAGGCCAGAGGATATATGCTGAATGTATTACTTAATATATTCATACATGAATACATGTGTATTCCTAGGAGAAATATGTGGTACCACTTCTATACGTCTCTTAAAATGTAGTTATTTTCTCACTGTAGAATGCAATCCATGTGAGATGCTGGAACATTCATCTTTTGAAGAATTTCTTATAAAAACTGAATAAAGATATTGTGAGGAAATCCTTGCCTTGCTGCAAACACGAACATGTTTGCATCATGCTGCTTCCATACTGTTTGGTTTTAATTCACCCCTACCTCAACTCCTTGCATTGTTTTTTATGGAAGTGAAGATATCTTTAACAAGAAGACAAAAATGGTAGGCAAAATGGAGTATCTTATCTAGAAAATTTGCTACAATATTACACCACATAGTAGCTTAAACAAGTATTAGGATAAAATGCAGAAGGCAATCATTAATAACGATTAATTCCTTTCAAGAGTATCTGCTCTAGTTAAGCTGCATTAAACATTTATTCTGTAGTAATATACAAGGCAATATTTCAAAAACTCTAGAACCTCACACCCAGATCTTGTTTTTAAACACCATTCTCTAATAAAAAGAACTGGGGCTCCTTGGAGAAATGGCTGATTCCAGGACTAGGGCCAGTACAAGATGAGTCTCAAGTGCTAGAAATGAAGCATTCCCTCCAAACCCCATGCTGTGTTAAAGGGACACAAGAATCAGTGGAAAGAGCACCCAGTGGCCAAACCTGGAACAATCTGACCAAGATAAAGTTATAACTCAAAGTATAAAATGAATGTCCATGAGCCTATACTGATATAAAAAAGTTATTGAATAAACAAACAAATGAAGGAGAATTAGACAAATCTCCCTTGCAGAAGAATTCTAAATAACTTATGTAGCTACTTTGCCCTTAAGATGGAGAACTTAATTCGTCCTCCATAGGTGTGGGTTATACACAGTGATTTCCTTCTGTAAGTGCAGTGTGGAAAAGGTAGAAAATGAATAATTTTACACCACAAGGCCTGACAAACACTATATCAGCCATGTGATCAAGGTCAGCATCAACAGTGGTAAGTTGGGTCAATAGTATATACCTGGATATGATGTGAGTGGCACATAACCTCTGGGTCCTTCCTCAGAAAACCACATAATCCCATTTTATTTATGAGAAAATGAAAGCGAGAGACAAATTCTAACTGAGGAAAATTCTACAAAATACCTGATTTGTACTCCCCCAAACTTCCATGATCATCAAAGACAAGGAAAATCTGAGAATCTTTCCCAACCAAAAGGAGCCGATAGAGATATGGGAAATGAACGCCATGTGGTTTCCTGGGTGGGATCCTACCATAGAACAAAGACATTAAGGAAAAAATGAGGACGTGCAAATAAAGGGCAGACTTTAGTTAATAATAATGGGTTAATATTGGTTCATTAATTGTGACAAATATATCACACAAATGTAAGGAGTTAAAAATAGGAAAAACTGGACGTGAGGCAATGAGAACTCTCTATACTACTTTCATCATAATTCTGTAAATCTAAACCTGTCCTAAAATAGAAAGTGTATTAATCAAAACCTAGGTTAGGTTAGTGTCTTGAAAAATAAGCTCAAATGATATCAAATGTTTAAAATTTTCAGCATCTTCCAAATAATTGAGTGTTCAAATTGGATTGGGATGAAATGGTTGAAGAGTGTTCTTGAAAGAAAAATGGAGGTTTGGAGAACAATCTGGAGAATTCAAAGAAAGAAATATGACAACACTTTTAAATGATCAATTTATAAATCTTAGATTGGTTTTTAGGCAAACTCAAAGTCCAAATATTGTGTTTCTTTAAAAATGATCATTCCAACTAATATGGCCCACTTTTACCCTGCTCCCTTGAATTGGCTTTCTCTCTCCACTTTTGTTCTGCATTTGCATCTGAAGTTTGACCTCTATGGTCTCCAATGGCAAGCGGTAGGAAATGCAGAAACAGTTGATAGAAATACAAATAATACCTGTTCAAAGTTGGCTGATTGCCCTTTTCCAGCTTACTCCACTATTGGCACTAGTAGTACAGATTAGTTAATGCCAGGAGACCACTCAGATAATGCAGATAACATAACAGTAAAACATTCCACTAGATTTTGCCTGGATGATCTAAGTAATACAGGCAGAAATATATTAGATTCAATGGATGTGAATATTTATGGATGTCAATGCTTTATACCCTTAACAGTATACATAACTTTCACACCAAACTCCAACCAGTTATTTTTCATTTCATTATTAAAAATCGTGCTTTCAGTTGCTAAACTTGCCAACTACTAATTATGTATTTTTGATGAGCTGCACATATAATTTTCTAAATATCTTCAGGTTATTGATTTTTCAGACTGGTCAAACGTGAATAAATTTTAATGTCCATAAGACAAATTTATTTCTAACTCTAAATAGTAGCAGATAGATTGGATCTTTAAGTTACATTGTGTTTTGGAACTAAAACATATTTGGCTATTCTTGTTCATCAAGAGAAGATGAGCTTTGGGACCAATTTAACATCTACAGATCAAATCACAAAATAACCATGATGTTAAGAAAGTTACAGTCTTTAACACTTAACTTTTAATAGTGTTTCAGTAGAATTAGAAAAACAAAATCTGAGACTGGAGGTTTACTTCTACAATCCCTGTATGAGTGCTGGTTAGTTTAGCTTCACAAAAGAAATAGAAAATTTCTGAGATTGCCCAGTGCTCTCTTGTATCAAAATAAAGCCACAGAAAAATATCTTTTAAAGCAATAAAAGGAAGGTGTCTTCTAGTACAGACATATTTCAATTGTTATTGTTTTCTGAACTGACTGGACGATACTGGATAATAATGGAGATGTTTTTGACAGCCTGTTATTTATGAGTCTCTGGATGAGTTTGTGTATGAGTGTGGGTAAGCTTTAGTGCTGCACAGATAAGAGTAATATTTAAGGTTAATACAGCTGAAATGAATTTGTTTACTTCCCAAATGCACTGATTTCTAGATTCTTCTAAAACAACTTTAAACTGCACATCCGCCACCGAGAACTTATTTACATAGGAATCAGGATATACATGCAAAAAAAAAAGGTTATAAAACAAGATTCTATAGGAACAATTGAGTCTAGTTTTGTTTGTGGAGCTGCCCAAACTGTAGGTTATTGGGTGAAATTCATATTAATTTTCTGCAGAAATAATTTAATAAATAAAATATTTGAACAGCTGACCTTTTCAGTGCAAATATCTATGGAGGTGAATTTACTTAATAGGGGGGCAGAATTTCTTTAGGACTTTGCTGAAGATGGTATATTTTGCAACCTGAGCTTGAAGTAACAATCTGTGAAACTAAAATAGAATGGAAATCGACTTTTACTTGTATAGCTTCACTGTGATTTTGATTTCAGAACTTCGTATGATTTTACGTAAGTATTTGATCCAGATCAGACTGTGCATCTGTCTCCAAAGTTTTATTGAGCACATACTGCATGCCAAACAACTTTTATGTGCTCAAGAAGCAAAAAAACACATTTTGCCTTTAAGAGGTTCAGAGCATCCTCTGTGTTTTTGTAGCTTTTCTAGGGCTTGCATTTTATTCATCAGTTACTTAATTTATTATGAAATACTTGCCTATCCCTATAAATTATATGCTTCCAGGCAGCAAAGTTCACTCGATCTTATTTCCAATGTCTAGCAGTATGTCTTGTTCTATTGCTCAGTCGTGTCCAACTCTAGGATCCAATGGACTGCAGCATGCTGGCTTCCCTGTCCTTTCCCGTCCCGCAGTTTGCCCAAACTCATGTCCATTGAGTTGACAATGCCACCCAGCCATCTCATCCTCTGTTGCTCCCTATTGCTCCTGCCCTCAGTCATTCCTAACATCAGGGTCTTTTCCAATGAGTTAACTCTTTGCATCAGGTGGCTAAAGTATTGGAGCTTCAGCCTCAGCAAAAGTCCTTTCAATGAATATTCAGGGTTGATTTCCTTTAGGATTGACTGGTTTGCTTTCCTCACTGTCCAAAAGACTCTCATTAAGCAGAGTGTCTGGCACACAGTAAATGTTTAAGAAATATTTGTCTGAATATAAAATAATAAATGAATGGGAAACATCACTAGCTGTGAACACAAAATGTAATCTCCTTTTTTCTTTGTTATTATTAAAATGCTGGTAATAATTCATCTGAAAAATACATATCCTAGCCTTCCTTCCTTGGAATCAAAATTGCCAGGAGAAATAGCAATAACCTCAGATATGCAGATGACACCACACTTTTAGCAGAAAGTGAAGAAGAACTAAAGATCTGCTTGATGAAATTGAAACAGGAGAGTGAAAAAGCTGGCTTAAAACTTAAAATTCAGAAAACTAAGATCATGGCATCTGGTCACATCACTTCATGGCAAATAGATAGGGAAACAGTGGAAACAGTAAGAGACTTTATTTATGGGGGGCTCCAAGATCACTGCAGATGATGACTGCAGCCACGAAATTTATTTTATTTTATTTTTGCTTTTGTTTTTTTTTTCATTTAATTTTATCAGCTAGAGGCTAATTACTTTACAATATTGTAATGATTTTTGCCATACATTGACATGAATCAGCCATGGATTTACATGTGCTCCCCATCCCGATCCCCCCTCCCGCCTCCCTCTCCATCCCATCCCTCTGGGTCTTCCCAGTGCACCAGCCCTGAGCACTTGTCTCATGCATCCAACCTGGGCTGGTGATCTGTTTCACCCTTGATAGTATACTTGTTTCAATGTTGTTCTCTCAGAACATCCCACCCTTGCCTTCTCCCACAGAGTCCAAAAGTCTGTTCTGTGTCTCTTTTTCTGTTTTGCATATAGGGTTATCGTTACCATCTTTTTAAATTCCATATTTATGTGTTAGTATACTGTATTGGTCTTTATCTTTCTGGCTTACTTCACTCTGTATAATGGGCTCCAGTTTCATCCATCTCATTAGAACTGATTCAAATGAATTCTTCTTAATGACTGAGTAATATTCCATGGTGTATATGTACCACAGCTTCCTTATCCATTTGTCTGCGGATGGGCATCTAGGTTGCTTCCATGTCCTGGCTGTTATAAACAGTGCTGCGATGAACATTGGGGTGCACGTGTCTCTTTCAGATCTGGTTTCCTCGCTGTGAATGCCCAGGAGTGGGATTGCTGGGTCATATGGCAGTTCTATTTCCAGTTTTTTAAGAAATCTCCACACTGTTCTCCATAGTGGCTGTACTAGTTTGCATTCCCACCAACAGTGTAAGAGGGTTCCCTTTTCTCCACACCCTCTCCAGCATTTATTGCTTGTAGACTTTTGGATAGCAGCCATCCTGACTGGCGTGTAATGGTACCTCATTGTGGTTTTGATTTGCATTTCTCTGATAATGAGTGATGTTGAGCATCTTTTCATGTGTTTGTTAGCCATCTGTATGTCTTCTTTGGAGAAATGTCTGTTTAGATCTTTGGCCCATTTTTTGATTGGGTCATTTATTTTTCTGGAATTGAGCTGCAGCCATGAAATTTAAAGACAATTGCTCCTTGGAAGAAAAGTTATGGCCAACCTAGGCAGCATATTAAAAAACAGAGACATTACTTTGCCAACAAAGTCTGTCTAGTCAAGGCTATGGTTTTTCCAGTGGTCATGTATGGATGTGAGAGTTGGACTATAAAGAAAGCTGAGCACCAAAGAATTGATGCTTTTGAACTGTGGTGTTGGAAAAGACTCTTGAGAGTCCCTTGGACTGCAAGGAGATCAAACCAGTCAATCTTAAAGTAAATCAGTCCTGAATATTCATTGGAAGGACTGATGGTAGCGCTTAAACTCCAATACTTTTGCCATCTGATGAGAAGAACTGACTCCTTAGAAAAGATCCTGATGCTGGGAAAGACTGAAGGCAGAAGGAGAAGGGAACGACAGAGCTTGAGATAGTTGGATGGTGTCACCGACTCAACGGACACAACTTTGTGCAAGCTCTGGGAGTTGGTGATGGGCAGGGAGACCTGGCGTGCTACAGTCCATGGCGTCACAAAGAGTTGGATATGACTGAGTGGCTGAACTGGACTGAACTGACTGAGACTTTTTTCTAGCCTCCCGGTAACTGTGGGGCTTCTTGCAAAGTTTCTTCACTCTTTTTTACCCTAGCAGTTTCTGCTCTTGCTCGCAGTTTGGAACTAGAGCAGGCTGACTTGATAACCCACAAACCGGGAAGGTGCATGATTCAAGTCCAGCTCCCAGGATGATCAAGCAAAAAGACAAACGTGGAGCCCAGCCTTGTGACAGTGACATGGTACCCCTAAAAGCAACCATAGGTCACCTTCCAGACTTCTTTACCATAATAGAAAAAAATAAACTTCAATCTTATTTCAACTACTGCTACTTCCTATCTCTGGTACTAGTAGCCCAACACAATTCTTCTACTTGGTTTAGACAACTATAAATTTCTATTTCCAATAATTGAACAGATATGGCAGACAAGTTAATCCCATTAAGACCAGTGTGATATTTCCTTTCCACACAATTGAATATTTAAAACAAAACAAAACATTTATTTGGCTGCATCTGGTTTTTTAGTTGCAGCATGCAATACACAGGATCCTCCTTGTGGCATGTGGGATCAGTCATTATGGTGTGGAAGCCCTTGCTTGTGGCCGGCGGGCTTCTCTCTAGTTGTGGCATGTGAGTTCCAGAGCCAGTGGGCTTAGCACTTGTGGCAGGCAAGCTCTCTAGTTGTGGTGAGTGGGTTTAGTTGCCCTACAGCATGTGGGAATCATAGTTCCCCGATCAGAGACTGAACCCACATCCTCTGCATTGGTTGGCGGATTCTTAACCTCTGGACTACCAAGGAAGGCCCAACAATTGACTTATGTTTTGGATTGGGTTAAATAAGTGGTTCTCCACTGGTGGTGATTTCGTCTCCCAGGATATCTGACAACATCTAGAGATACTGCAGTTGCCACAACTGGGGGAAGGGAGTTTGTCTTAGTAGCCACTCTGTAGGGGGACAGGCATGCCACGACAGTGTCTAGGATAGAACACTACAACAGAAAATTATCTGGATCAAAATGTTAACAGTGACAATATTGAGAAACCCTGGGTTAAATCTTTCATTAATTAAGTTGCTTAGACATACAACTGCAAGGAGATCCAACCAGTGCATCCTAAAGGAAATCAGTCCTGAATGTTCATTGGAAGGACTGATGCTGAAGCTGAAATGCCAATACTTTGGCCACCCTATGTGACGAACTGACTCATTTGAAAAGATCCTGATGCTGGGAAAGATTGAGGGCAGGAGGAGAAGGGGACGACAGAGGATGAGTTGGTTGGAAGGCATCACCGACTCAATGGACATGAGTTTGATTAAACTCCAGGAGTTGGTGATGGACAGGGAAGCCTGGCATGCTGCAGCCCATGGGGTAACAAAGTTGGACATAAATGAGTGACTGAAATGAACTGAACTGAGACATGCACCTAACAACTAACTGTTGATAATTAAATAAAAGTACATATTCTACTTGATCAGATGAGGGAGTGGGTAATGTACAAAGTATTAGCCTGATGAATTCTCCTACATAAAAGTAGAGTAATATGAAGAAACATAAGAAAGTTGTAAGTAATTGAACAGGGCAATGTAATAGACACAACAATTAAGAAAACTGTATTGCAGTTCAGTTCAGTTGCTCAGTCGTGTCCGACTCTTTGAGAACCCATGAACTGCAGCAAGCCAGGCCTCCCTGTCCATCATTAACTCCTGAAGATCACCCAAACCCATGTCCATCGGGTCGGTGATGCCATCCAACCATCACATCTTCTGTCATCCCCTTTTCCTCCTGCCCTCAATCTTTCCCAGCATCAGGGTCTTTTCAAATGAGTCAGCTCTCCGCATCAGGTGGCTAAAGTATTGGAGTTTCAGCTTCAGCATTGGTCCTTCCAATGAACACTCAGGACTGATCTTCTTTAGGATGGACTGGATCTTCTTGCAGTCCAAGGGATTCTCAAGAGTCTTCTCCAACATCACACTTCAAAAGCATCAATTCTTCAGTGCTCAGCTTCCTTCACTGTCCAACTCTCACATCCATACATGACTACTGGAAAAACCATAGCCTTGACTAGATGGAGCTTTGTTGGCAAAGTAATGTCTCTGCTTTTTAATGTTATCTAGGTTGGATACAACTTTCCTTCCAAGGAGTAAGTGTCTTTTAATTTCTTGGCTGCAATCACCATCTGCAGTGATTTTGAAGCCCCCCAAAATAAAGTCTGACACTGTTTCCACTGTTTGTTTCCCCATCTATTTCCCATGAAGTGTTGGGACCAGATGCCATGATCTTAATTTTCTGAATGTTGAGCTTTAAGCCCACTTTTTCACTGTCCTCCTTCACGTTCATCAAGAGGCTTTTTAGTTCCTCCTCACTTTCTGTCATAAGGGTGGTGTCGTCTACATATCTGAAAGTATTGATATTTCTCCTGGCAATCTTGATTCCAGCTTGTGCTTCTTCCAGCCCAGTGATTCTCATGATGTACTCTGTATATAAGTTAAATAAGCAGGGTGACAATATATAGCCTTGATGTACTCCTTTTCCTATTTGGAACCAGTCTGTTGTCCCATGTCCAGTTCTAACTGTTGCTTCCTGACCTGCATACAGGTTTCTCAAGAACCAGGTCAGGTGCTCTGGTATTCCCATCTCTCTTAGAATTTTCCACAGTTTATTGTGATTCACACAGTCAAAGGATTGACTTGCATAGTCAATAAAGCAGAAATATATGTTTTTACGGAACTCTTGCTTTTTCAGTGTTCCAGCTGATGTTGGCAATTTGATCTCTGGTTCTTCGGCCTTTTCTAAAACCAGCTTGAACATCTGGAAGTTCACAGTTCACGTATTGCTGAAGCATGGCTTGGATAATTTTGAGTATTACTTTACTAGTGTGTGAGATGAGTGCAATTGTGTGGTAGTCTGAGCATTCTTTGGGATTGCCTTTCTTTGGGATTGGAATGAAAACTGACATTTTCCAGTCCTGTGGCCACTGATGAGTTTTCCAAATTTGTTGGCATATTGAGTGCAGCACTTTCACAGCATCATCTTTAAGATTTGAAATAGCTCAACTGGTATTCCATCCCCTCCACTAGCTTTGTTCACGGTGATGCTTTCTAAGACCCACTTGACTTCACATTCCAGGATGTCTGGCTCTAGGTGAGTGATCACACCATTGTGATCATCTGGGTCGTGAAGATCTTTTTTGTATAGTTCTTCTGTGTATTCTTGCCACCTCTTAATATCTTCTGCTTCTGTTAGGTCCACACCATTTCTTTCCTTTATCGAGCCCTTGTTTGCATGAAATGTTCCCTTGATATCTCTAATTTTCTTGAAGAGATCTCTAGTCTTTCCCATTCTGTTGTTTTCCTCTATTTTTTTGCATTGATCGCTGAGGAAGGCTTCCTTATCTCTCCTGGCTATTCTTTGGAACTCTGCACTCAGATGGGAATATCTTTCCTTCCTTTGCTTTTTGCTTTTCTTCTTTTCACAACTATTTGCAAGGCCTCCTCAGACAGCCATTTTACTTTTTTGCATTTCTTTTCCATGGGGACAGTCTTAATCCCTACCTCTTGTACAATGTCACAAACCTCTGTCCATAGTTCATTAGGCACTCTATCAGATCTAGTCCCTTAAATCTATTTCTCATTTCCACTGTATAATCGTAAGGAATTTGATTTAGGTCATACCTTAATGGTCTAGTGGTTTTCCCTACTTTCTTCAGTTTAAGTCTGAATTTGGCAATAAGGAGTTCAAGATCTGAGCCATAGTCAGCTCCCGGTCTTGTTTTTGCTGAGTATATAGAGCTTCTCCATCTCTGGCTGCAAAGAATATAATGAATCTGATTTCAGTGTTGGCTGTTTGGTGATGTCCATGTGTAGAGTCTTCTCTTGTGTTGTTGGAAGAGGGTGTTTGCTATAACCATTGCGTTCTCTTGGCAGAACTCTATTAACCTTTGCCCTGCTTTATTCTGTACTCCAAGGCCAAATTTGCCTGTTACTCCAGGTGTTTCTTGACTTCCTACTTTTGCATTCCAGTCCCCTATAATGAAAAGGACATCTTTTTTGGGGTGTTAGTTCTAAAACATCTCGCAGAGTGAACTAAAGATGACTATGTAGCTCAGTGGACTTCTGTTTGATAATAAACGTATAGTTAAATTGGAAATTGACACCCTTTCTGGAATAAGACCCTTGCTGTGAGAAAGTGGACAAAGTTGAAACAAGCCTTTTTAAGAGTCTCCATTTCTAAGACTTCCTAATTTTCCTCTTGGATCCAACAGTTAAAGCAAAGAAAGGAAAGAGGGGTGGAAGGAAGAAAGCTGGAAAGAGTGGAACCCAGGAAAGAAACAAGTACTGGGCACTAAAAAACAGTTAAAACTGTAGGTGATAAATTAAAACCAAAATTATACTAAGTACAAGCAAAATGCACAAAACCCACCTGAACTTGTCAGCAAAGTAAAATCTCAACTGGCATTACAAGTTCATATTTATAGGTAACTTAATAATCATTGCTATCAGCAGAAAAAAAACTACCATATTCCGACTGCCATCATTTTAACGAAAGCTTGTGTCATAAACCTTGTAATTTTCTGCTGTCATGCTCCGTCATTTTCAACACATTTAAATTAGGAAGGACTATGCTAATTTTGCTTCTTAGCCAGGGTAATTGTTGTAAGACATAACTTTCTCTTTTTTTCTTTCTCCCAATTGTTTTATTCTCCAGTGTTGTTTAAATTCAGTCTCAGTTTCCCCATGTCCTTTTAAGCCTGAGCTATCTCTAGCCCCCACCCTGCTGGAAATATTCCTTTCATCTTCCTTTGCTTATTAAGCACTTAGATGTCCTTTTCCAATAGACATGCCATTCCTCTGTGATCTTCCTGAAGAATAATGTGTGAGTATTAAGTTGGTGAGTTAACTCTATATTTAATTAAAAAGGGCTGCCCTTTATTTTCCTTATATTAATGCTTAACATACCATAGAATTGACTTGAGAAAAAGTGATAAAAGCATAGCAGCTGAAACATTTGAAAAGAGATGGGTTGTGTGGAGAGCATCATCACTGCTTTTAAATACTTGAAAGAGAGAAGAGATGATTGATCCAGAAGAACTACACTGGGACAAATGAGTTGAAATGATAAAGAAGATTTGGGCTCCAAAGAAAATAGAATTTTCCATCAGCTGAAGTGGAGTGGGTTTCCTTATGAAGCAGTGAGTTCCTGAGATAGAAGTGTTCATGCTGAGGTCAAGGATTTCCAAATTGAGAGGGAAAGGGAAAGGTAAGTTTCCCTCTTTGTATACAGCAGAGAATTTTTTTTTCCCCTAACAAGGTTTATTTTCTTGGGCTCTAAAATCACTGTGGATGGTGACTGCAGCCATGAGATTAAAAGGCACTTGCTCACTGGAAAAAAAAACTTATGACAAACCTAGACAGTGTATTAAAAAGTGGAGACATTACTTTGCCAACAAAGGTACATATAGTCAAAGTTATGGTTTTTCCAGTAGTCTTGTACTGATTTGAGTGTTGGATCACAAAGAAGGCCAAACACCAAAGAACTGATGCTTTCTAATTGTGGTCCTGGAGAAGACTCTTGAGAGTCCCTTGGACAGTGCTGAGATCAAACCAATCAATCCTAAACGAAAACAACCCTGAATATGCATCAGAAGTACTGATAATGAAGCTGAGGCTCCAGTACTTTGGCCACCTGATGTGAAGAGCTGACTTATTGGAAGACACTGATGATGAGAAAGACTGAAGGCAGGAGGAGAAGGTGGTGACAGAGGATGAGATGGTTTGATGGCATCAATGAGTCAATGGACATGAGTTTGAGCAAGCTCCTGGAAATGGTAAAGGACAGGCAAACCTGGCATGTTACAGTCCATGGGGTCACCGGAGTCAGACATGACTTAGCAACTGAACAACAACAACAAACTATGTCAAGGAAAGACTGATACTGATTAGATAGTATTCATTTGGCAAAAGAAAAAAAATGTAAAAAAGATGGCTGGAGGAATAAATAATATTTTACTGACTGATTGGGTAGATAGCTTCTCACTGTGTTAGTAGTGGATGTGGGAGAAAAGATGACTCTTTAAATAAATGCTCAAACGTCTGAGAAATATATGTCATTTCAATTCACTTCCTTTTATCTGGTGCCCTTCAAGTTCTTCCTAATGATCTGTGATGTCTGTACCCTAGGGCATTCTAAACTACCTTTCTCCTGAGGAGTTAGTCACCAGGAGCATGATTCTTCTTCCCTCCAACAGTAAGGAGAGTTTATGAATTACATTGTTTTAAGATACTGAAAGATTGACCTATGGGTGTCACAAGATAATCACTGATTTTCAAGTTCAAGACAATCACCATGCTTTAAATCAGAAGTCCAAGAATTAAGTTCTCTACTATTTAAAAAGCTGGCACCAAAGAAAGAAGGGCAATAATATTGGGGAATGGGCCCACAATAATCTTGCTAAGAGCCCCTGCTTTTCAGCAAGGCTTTCACCTGTTTCCAGGATGTATTTGAATGCGGCAGGAGTTGGAATTGAAGGTCAGGGTGACAGATGCAACACTAGAAACCACTGATCAATCACTAAGGTCTCAGTTCCATCACTGCATGGCTCACTCCTGAAGCCAACAGGTTTGAGCAAGTCTTTGTCTTTTAAAATGCATTAAAACTGTGTCCAGGTAAGTGCCATGATCCAAAATAGTACCCAATGTACACGTGGCACCAGCATGCCTACATACTCATTCATATGCAATTATTTAGTGCAATCTGCATCTCCACCATGGACATTCTTTAGCTGTGATTAGTATAATGCAGGTAAACAAGTGGAGGTATTTTCTGGAGCTTCTGAATTGAATATTTCATGTCTGCAGATACTGGCACATATGACACATTAAAAAGAAGCCATGTGTGCACTCAGGGGGGCTGATTTAGGAAAAAAATCAGCTTTTTCTCAAGCTCTATCATTATAAGTTCACTCAGTACACCTCAGTTTCCTCACCTGCATAATGGGGGTGAGTCTATTGCTTTCTACCTCTCAAGAGTGTCTTAAAGATTTATGAGATCAGTTTGCTCAAGCATTAACTTCTTGGGAAAAGATACTATGAAAAATAAAGCATCATTATTCATTTTCTCTGGACAGGACCCTTGGGGGCGGGGTCCCTGAAAAACAACAAATAGAGTCATTTTTACTGGAGACAAGAGAGAAATGTTCTCATCTGAAAATCCAAACTCAGTGGAAAAACACAGTTGCTCTACAAGTTAGTCAAGTTCAATCTTTAAAGCACTCTTTGCATTTCTGCACTTTCCCCCCTCTATTTGATCTCCTGGATCATTATAATATCAACTCTGTAAGTAACAGTGTGTGTGTGTGAGAGAGAGAGAGAGAAGCAAAGACAGAGACAGAAAGAAGAGAATCAAAAGAATTTCCACTGCTGAATACCTATTTATAATGACTCCTGGTTCAGCCTAGTCCATTATCTACTTAAAATTCAAAAGAAGTGCTTTTCTTTGGATGGTTTTACATGTTTTCATCTTCCTCTTTTATTAGAAAGAAAGAAAAGATAGAGACAACCAGGCAATCATCATTATTAAATATATTTCCATTCGTGGCAATGGACTAAAATTGCATGGAAATAAAAACATTTTCTTCTTGATGATATGATTTCAGGATACCATAGCAAGTATGTTACAAAGAAAATTCAGATTTGCAAAGAAAAAATTTGAGTTATTCTTATGTTCATCCTTCCTCTGAAAAAAACACTAAAGGTTGATGTAAAGGCTTTCCTGGACTCTTCTTGGTGAATCTGCACATTCTTTTTTTTTTTTTTTTTTCTCTTTACCTCACTATCTAACAGCTTAAGTCTTAAGCCTCAATTGTAACTCACCTTTGACCTGAAATGAGAAAAAGAAACATTAAGTGTTCTTTTTATTTGACATTACAAGTACTGTACTGCCCCTTGGTTATTATCCAATCATGTAATAGAGCCTTCAATGTTTGGTTTTCTTTCTTCATTTAAAGGATCTGAACGCTGGACAGCTTGACAGTTCTGAGCCTGGAACTGCCCTGTTTAAACCATAGGGTGGTCTGGTCCCCAGCTTTCTTCTCCTGTGGCTGGAAACCCGTGGAGATGTTTTACAGACTTTGAACTCTACATGGAGCCTAATAGGATATTGAGAGCGATAGTCTCATTCTGTCTGCCCCCCTCCTGTTTGGAGGAAGGAGCTCACCAGCATCATTCACAGTTGGCAGCCTCACAGTCAGGGCCCAGCTGCCTGGAATGAGCCACTTTTCTCTCCTCCTTCCCTGGACTCACAGTTCTTGTCATCACTCTCTTTGCTGCTTTTTCAGTCTTACCCCAGCAGCGCTAGACTTGGGTGGGCATGCCAAGATTCAGATTTCCTACCTGGCTCTAGAAATGGCAGCATTTAAAGATTCCCTCAGGGATCACTAATCTCTTGTTACTCAAACTGTGGGCCTTGGATCCAGCAGCATCAACATGATCGGGAGCTTGTTAAAAATGATGATGCTTGGGTCTCATCCCAGACCTAGGAAATTAGTCTCAGCTTTTTCTCGTGACCACCAGGTGATTCCCTGGAGAAGGAAATGGCAACCCACCCCAGTATCCCTGCCTGGAAAAATTCCATGGACAGAGGAGCCTGGTGGGCTATAGTCCATGGGGTCCCAAAGAGTCGGACACAACTAAGCAAAAAGCAAAAGCACCAGGTGATTCAGAGGCATAGGATAGTCTGAGAAGCACTGACCTGATTCCATGTATCTCCTGATTTAAGAATTTTATTAGTTATATAAGCTGTAAATGATTTAAGAATTAATGTATCTATTCTAGAAAAAGAAATGACCTGGAGTTTAAAAAATTCTGGTTCTGTGTTTCTGGGGCATAGCCTGGACACCAGCCCCCACCCGACCCCCATCTGGTTCCCATGTGTGACTGGGATGGAGACAGGTGGATGGCTCTAAAGCAGTGGTTCTCAAAGTCCGGTCTCTGTAGCAGCAACCCCAGTGTTGCTTGTTAAAATAAAAATTCTCAGGCTGTATCTTAGACATTATAACTCAGAAACTCCAGGATTAGAGCCCAAAAAGTGTTAGTTGCTCAGTTATGTACAACTCTTTGCAACCCCACGGAATGTAGCCCACCAAGATTCTCTGTCCGTGGATTCTCCAGGCAGGAATACTGGAGTGGTCTGCCTTTCCCTTCTCCAGGGGATCTTCCTGACCCGGGGATCAAACCTGGGTCTCCCACTTTGCAAGCAGATTCTTTACTATCTGAGTCACCAGGGTAGCCCCAAAGTCTGCATTTAAACAAGTTTTCCAGATTGTGCTGATATAAGTTCTGTAACTACAGGTTTAAAGAGTGAGGATGTCCTAAGCCTCACGCCGAAAGATAGATGGGTATATACCTGTACTGTTCTGTGGTTGTTTTAATTTAAATCCATGTAAATCAAATCAAATAAAAAATTGTGTTTCTCATTTCAACTAGCTACATTTTAAGTATTTGATAGCCACAGGAGGCTAGTGGCCACAAAAGCAACAGCATGAATATAGAATATTTCCATCATTTGCAGAAATTTCTCCTGGACAGTGCTTAGTTAGACTTTGAACTAGAGGGAGACAGACATTAATATATTAATAATAACAACAGCAATAATGGCAACAACGATTCTCATATGCTAACCAATTATTATGTTACAGGCAAAGATATTAAGTGATTCCTCTGTGTTTCTTACTCTGATTGTCAAATTACTGTTTAATTATTATATCTGAGTCTAGGAAGGATTTTGGCGAGGTGAAGGGACAAGGAGCAACAACAGGGGAAACAAACAAGAGAAAGAGTTTATCTCCAACAAAATACTTCACTTGAGGAATTGGGTGGACTTGAATGCAAAGAACCATTGATGGAACTCAAGGAACATGCCAACAATGAGGGAGATAAGCTAGTAAGATATCACTTCTAGAGTTTTCTCCCTCTATTCAAGGCTAGAACACATTATGGAAAACTAGGATCAAAGAGTAGTGACATCATGCATTTGGTGTTCTGTTGACTGGGTGTTTCTGTAGTTCTGCATCCAAGATAGAATCTTTCCTCAACCTCCTGCAACAGATGTATCATTGGTCTCATCAACTGATGACTACAGATTACGATTGCCTGCATTTTGTGCCCAATATTGTGTGGCACAACCTACCAACATAATAGCTGGGTGTTAACTCCCTTCCATGCGTTCCCAGCTCTGTCTGCAGGCTGATTGTCTCACTGTGTCTTGAGACCTGTTCATTCCCCTCCACTCCTCCTTCCACCACTTGTCAGTTTGGGGTGAGCAGGCAGGCAGTGTGTGTTCTCTTGGACCCGGTAGGGCTGAGGATGCAGCCCTGAACATGCTGGCTGTTTCTTTCTCTCATTTAGCTTATGCTAGCAAAAGGAGCTCTTTGCCCAGAGTTCCTTGGGTACAGCTGTTCTCATCTCTGGCCCTGAGAAGACATAAACACTCTTTCCCACATCACCTTGGAGACTTAAGCAGATTTTTTTTCTTTTTTTCTTTTGAGCATTTTGCTAAAACCCTGAGACTATGGGAAACTCCACACCCAGAAATCACAATTATTACTGTGGGTGGTGATCACATTTGGGCTTCTGCTGGGAGAGAGCTTTATCAAACCCTTCCATTCCCTTATTGGCTAGTTTTGGAGCACTGAAGCTTCCCCAAGAGTGGGAAAAAAAATTAGTCAAAAGTTCTCATCAAAGTAGCCCCTCCCATTACAAAGAGAAGGTCTGTTTTAAAGGAAAATTCCAGGCTGCACCTAAAAGACAGAAACTACTTGAATGCTCCCAGAGTGCACTTTCTCCAGCTTCCAAAATTGCTTTGGTCTTGATTACACTAGAATTTTATCCTTTCCCTTCCACTTGCCAACAATTCCCTCCCTCCATTTTTTTCTCTTCTTCACAATGAGAGGTAAACAAAATTACACAGAGGGGTGGTGTCCAAGGGTAAGACATCCTGGGGATTCCCAAGATAAACTTAATTGCTTCTACTTATAAACACAAATCAGTTTCCACACCACTCCAATTTGATATACATTTTCTCTTCTGTTCAATGTGCCCATATCTGGGATGCTTAGTAATAGACTCATACATTTTTTCAAGCTGAAAGGAATTTAGAATTCATCTAGCCTAGTGGATTTGTTTGGTGTATTTTAATGACAAAAAAAAAGAATAAAAAAACTCTCTTCAAATAAAACCCTACACAGTAGTACAATAGATGAAGCAGAAGCAAATGGTGCTTCTCAAGTTGGAACAAGGACGGCCTGTGAAACCCTCCCCCTTCCTGCTTGG
This sequence comes from Muntiacus reevesi, assembly GCF_963930625.1. Classification (NCBI taxonomy): domain Eukaryota; kingdom Metazoa; phylum Chordata; class Mammalia; order Artiodactyla; family Cervidae; genus Muntiacus; species Muntiacus reevesi. The sequence goes on along the minus strand of NC_089263.1, from coordinate 10,372,587 downwards.
AATGGTCTACTGAGCTCTGTTCAAAATCTTTTGTCTGGCTCTGCTCCTCAGTTTACAGAGGGAGAATGTAAAGCTGAGAAAAGTTAAGCAATTTTCATGAGATAAGATTTTGATGAGCCTAAAAAAAGGTTATCCCTCCTGCTTCCATTGTATTACCCTGTGATGCTTTTGATAGAGTGGTCTTTCAATTCCTCAATTGGAAGCTCTCCTGAATGAATGGTTCCTTAGCCAGGAAGTTGACCATATCATTCTTCTACTCAAAATCGTCAATTGGCTTCTCACATAAATCAGAACTAGTGGGATACGGGGCTTGGAATTCCCTGGCTCACTTTCTTTTTTAAGCTGAAGAGGAGAAGCCCTTAGCAAACACTTATATGCTTTCTGTCTCCATCAATTTTGGATATTTTGTCTCCATGGATTATGGAATTTTGGACATTTCATACAAGTGATCTACAAGATCTACAAGATGGCACAGTAGAAGGACATGTGCTCATCTTCTCCTGCAAGAACTCCAAAATTACAACTCACTGCTGAACAACTGTCACCAGGAGAATGTTGGGTCCCACCAAAAAAAGATACCCCATGCCCAAGAGCAAAGGAGAAGCCCCAGCAAGATGGTAGGAGGGGCCAAATCACATTTACAATCAAACCCCATAACCACCAGAGAAGCTTGGAGGGCTCAAACAAAACCTTGCGCGCACCAGGAGTCCCCACAGGAACTGAACCAGACCTGCCTTTGAGTGTGTGAGCATCTCCTGTGGAGGTACAGGTCAGCAGGGGCCTGCTGCAGGGGCAGGGGCTCTGGGTGCAGCAGACCTGGGTGTGACATAAGCCCTCTTGGAGGAGGTCTCCATTAACTCCACCATAGAGCCACCAGAACTTACACAGGTCTGGGGAAACAGACTCTTAGGGGGCACAAACAAAACCTTGTGTGCACCAGGACCCAGGAGAAAGGAGCAGTGACCCCACAAGAGACTGACCCAGACTTGCCGGTGAGTGTCTAGGAGTCTCCAGCAGAGGCCTGGGTCAGCAGGAGCCTGCTGCAGGGCTGGGGGCACTGAGTGCGGCAGTGCATGCACGGACCTTCTGAAGGAGGTCGCCATTATCTTCATTACCTCCATCATAGTTTGGCCTCAGGTCAGACAACAGGGAGGGAACACAGCCTTGCCCATCAACAGAAAATTGGATTAAAGATTAAAGCATGGCCCCGCCCATCAGAACAAGACCCAGTTTTCCCCACAGTCAGTCTCTCCCATCAGGAAGCTTCCATAAACCTCTTATCCTTACCTGTCAGAGGGCAAACAAATGAAAACCACAATCAAAAACGAATCCAGCTGAGAACATGGACCACAACTTTGTCTAACTCAATGAAACTATGAGCCATGCTGTGTAGTGCCATCCAAGATGAGCAGGTCAAAGTGGAGAGGTCTGACAAAATGTGGTCCACTGGGGAAGGTAATGGCAAACCACTTCGGTATTCTTGCCTTGAGAACCCCATGAACAGTATGAAAAGGCAAAAAAGATATGACACTGAAAGATGAACTCCCCAGGTCGGTAGGTGAACAATATGCTACTGGAGATCAGTGGAGAAATAATGCCAGAAAGAATGAAGAGATTGAGCCAAAGCAAAAACAATACCCAGTTGTGGATGTGACTGGTGATGGAAGTAAAGTCCAATGTGGTAAAGAACAATATTGCATAGGAACCTGGAATGTTAGGCCCATGAATCAAGGCAAATTGGAAGTGGTCAAACAAGGGATGCAAGAGTGAACATCAACATTTTGGGAATCAGTGAACTAAAATGGACTGGAATGGGTGAATTTAACTCAGATGACCATTATATCTACTACTCTGGGCAAGAATCCCTTAGAAAAAAATGGAAGCATTCATAGTCAACAAAAGAGTCTGAAATGCAGTACTTGGGTGCAATCTCAAAAATGACAGAATGATCTCTGTTCCTTTCAAAGGCAAGCCATTGAATATCACAGTAATTCAAGTCTATGCCCTGACCAGTAACGCTGAAGAAGCTGAAGTTGAATGGTTCTGTGAAGACCTACAAGACCTTCTGGAAATAACACCCAAAAAAGATGTCCTTTTCATCATAGGGAAATGGAATGCGAAAGTAGGAGGTCAAGAGATACCTGGAGTAACAGGCAAGTTTGGCCTTGGAGTACAAAATGAAGCAGGGCAAAGGCTAAAAGAGTTTTGGCAAGAGAACACAGTGGTCATAGCAAACACCCTCTTCCAACAACTCAAGAGAAGACTAAACATGGACATCACCAGATAGTCAATACCAGAATCAAATTGATCATATTCTTTGCAGTCAAGATGGAGAAGCTCTACATAGTCAGCAAAATCAAGACCAGGAGCTGACTGTGGCTCAGATCATGAAGACTTTATTGTATAATTCAGACTTAAATTGAAGAAAGTAAGGAAAACCACTAGACCATTCAGGTATGACCTAAATCAAATCCCTTATGATTATACAGTGGAAGTGACAAATAGATTCAAGGGTTTAGATCTGATAGGGAGAGTGCCTGAAGAACTATGGACAGAGGTTTGTGACATTGTTCAGAAGGCATTGATCAAGACCATCCCCGAGAAAAAGAAATGCAAAAGAGCAAAATGGTTGTCTGAGGAAACTGTACAAATAGCTGAGAAGAGGAGAAGCTAAAGACAAAGGAGAAAGGGAAAGATTCTATTTGATGCAGAATTCCAAAGAATAGCAAGGAGAGATAAGAAAGCCTTCTCAGTGATCAATGCAAATAAATAGAGGAAAACAATAGAATGAAAAGACTAAAGATTTCTTTAAGAAAATTAGAGATACCAAGGGAACATTTCATGGAAAGATGGGCTCAATAAAGGACAGAAATGGTAGGGACCTAACAGAAGCAGAAGATATTAAGAAGAGGTGTCAAGAATACCCATAAGAACTATACAAAAAAATCTTCATGACCCAGATTACCAAGATGGTGTGATCACTCACCTAGAGCCAGACACCCTGGAATGTGAAGTCAAGTGTGCCTCAGGAAGTGTCACTAAGAACAAAGATGATGGAGGTGATAGAATTCCATTTGGGCTGTTTCAAATCCTAAACGATGATGTTGTGAAACTGCTGCACTCAACATGCCAGCAAATTTGGAAAACTCAGCAGTGGCCACAGGACTGGAAAAAGTCAGTTATCATTCCAATCCCAAAGAAAGGCAATGCCAAAAAATGTTCAAACTACCACAAAATTGCACTCATCTCACATGCTAGCAAAGTAATGCTTAAAATTCTCCAAGCAAGGCTATAACATTCCAGATGTTCAAGGTGGTTTTAGAAAAGGCAGAGGAACCAGAGATCAAATTGACAACCTCCGTTGGATCATCAGAAAAGCAAGAGAATTCCAGCAAAACATCTAATTCTGCTTTATTGACTATGCCAAAGTCTTTGTGTGGATCACAGCAAACTGTGGAAAATTATTAAAGTAATGGGAATACCAGACCACCTTACCTACCTCCTGAGAAATCTGTATTCATGACAAGAAGTAACAGTTAGAACCATACATGGAACAACAGACTGGTTCCAAATCAGGAAGGGAGTACGTGAAGACAGTGTATTGTCACCCTGCTTATTTAACTTATATGCAGAGTACATCATGAGAACTGCTGGGCTGGATGAAGCACAAGCAGAAATCAAGATTTCCAGGAGAAATATCAATAACCTCAGATATGCAGATGACACCACCCTTATGGCCAAAATCAAAGAACTAGAGATCCTCTTGGTGAAAGTGAAAGAGGAGAGTGAAAATGTTGGCTTAAAACTCAACATATAGAAAACTAAGATCATGGCATCTTGTCCCATCACTTCGTGGCAAATAGATGGGGAAATAATGGAAAGTGAGGACTATTTTTGGGGGCTCTAAAATCACTGCAGATGGTGATTGCAGCCATGAAATTAAAAGACGCTTGCTCCTTGAAAGAATAGCTCAGACCTGTCTAGGCAGCATATTAAAAAGCAAAGACATTACTTTGCCAACTAAGGTCTGTCTAAGTTTTGGACAAAGTTATGGTTTTTCCAGTAGTCATGTATGGATATGAGAGCTGGACTCTAAAGAAAGCTGAGCGCTGAAGAATTGATGCTTTTGAACTGTGGTGTTGGAGAAGATTCTTGAGAGTCTCTTGGACTGCAAGGAGATCAAACCTGATATTCAGGAAATCAGTCCTGAATATTCATTGGAAGGACTGGTGCTGAAGCTGAAACTCCAATACTTTGGCCACCTGATGTGAATAGCTGACTCATTTGAAAAGACCCTGATGCTGGGAAAGATTGAGGGCAGGAGGAGAAGGGGACAACAGAGGATGAGATGGTTGGATGGCATCACTGACTCGATGTATATGAGTTTGAGTAAGGTCTGGGAGTTGGTGATGGACAGCGAAGTCTGACGTGCTGTATTCCATAGGGTTGCAAAGAGTTGGACATGACTGAATGACTGAACTGAACTGAATCTCTAGAGAAAGGCAGAATGGGTGGACTGTGTGCCTTCAAATAGAAGACACACCTCATCATCTTTACAAAAACTGTTCTGTGGATATGGATCAAAAGGAATCTGTCTTCAGTGACTTGGCCCAGGGATGCACCTATGGAAACCCAAGAACAGTATAATGATGTCATGAGAACACTGTTCATGATACAACCCCGGACTTCTTCAGCATTCCTCATGTGTGTGAGTAATGTCTCTGTGATCCTGAAAATGACATGGCTTACCATCAGTGCCAACAGCCTTCCTCTTCCTGTTCTTGAGAGTGGGATAGACTGGTAAGCAATGACTCAGCTGTAACTGCCAAGAAATTCATCCCCACTTCTCACCCCTCACCTACAGTCCCACCCTCAGTTGTACCCTGAGCTATGGAACAGGCAGTGATCAAACAGGTATTTATCCTTTGTCTTGGGACTGAAAAGGTTGAATGAGGAACAGAGCTTTGTACTTCTATCACCTTCCTTGGTAAATAGTGGGGCAAATCACCCATGAAAGAGAATGAAAAGGGTCTGCAGTTTTTTTTTGACTCTCCATCTCCCAATGGAAATAGGTGTTGATCTCACTCACATTGGACACCACTACGTTGGCTGTGAGTTAACAATGCTCAACTCCTTGGTAACAGGGATGATCTAGACTTTGGGATAATCTGGATGTGGAGGAATCTGTCCATGGGCCAGGTAGCCAAGGTCTAGGCCTTAGAGTCTTAGGTGGAAATTGACACCATGCAAGCCAATACCCAGATGAACCCTTAACAAGCAGTTGCAAATACAGGATAAATGGGAGCCTGGGTGCACCTTCTGGGGATTTCCCACCTTTACTTCTGTGCTGTCTGTTCTCAAGCCATATTTCTGTGCAAGGATGCATCAAGACCACCCATGGATTTATTTCTCTCTCTTGAGATGTTTATGATCCCTCATCCGTGGAGAGAGACAGAAATAGACACAGAGACAGAGAGAGAATGAAAGAGAGGGGCTGTCCAGAGACCCTTCCGGGGGAATTTTTATAGCTTAAAATAGAGAGATGATGCTGATTTTTATCTTAACTTTGTGTGGCTTTCATTTCACCTGGTGCCGCCTTTCCTGTGTTTGAATGAGACGGCTGGAGGGATTCTCTCCTCTCAGTATTACTGGCTATGGGGCTTCCTGCTTGCCTTTAACCTTAATGGGTTAACTTCATAAAACCGCGGCTCTTTATTCCAGCCTGAGATTTCCCATCATACTTTAGGACCAGCGAACCGTCCCTCCTTTGATGGCACCTTTTGGCTCCACAATAGAAGCCAATTTGTTAGACTTCTTTACAGGTCAGGGGCTGTGTGAAGATGTGGAGGGCACAGCAGTGGGCACTGGAAAATGAAGTTGTATTCGCTTGGCAAATTATATGTCTGCTGCATTTTATGGGCTCTGGTTTCCTTTCCTCTCCTTTTTTCTCAGTCTTGCTGCCCCCCTCCCCATTTTCTTGCCTTTTCTTGAAACTGAGGAAGCGTGTATGTGAGATATCATCACATATCCAGTTAATGTAGGTTAATAGATTGATTCCAGTGACACGGATCATAATGAACAGTAAATTGTTTTATCTCTTAAGTCTTATTTGGTCAGCCAGGAAAACATATGAGGTAATATGGCTTGGACTAAATGGACCGTATAATAGATCTCCTTCTAAAGAATAAGGACAGGGGTGACAGCGCCTCTTATGATTAATGAAAATAATAATGGTCCTGAAATTGAAATTTTTCTAATTTTTTTCCCCTTCTCCTCTCTTGGCTGCCACCAAAAACTTCAGCCAAGAGATGATTTGTGTACAATAACTGGCTCTGACTTCTTCCTGGTTTAAAATACATACTTAGAGGATGGGGGAAGGAGGCAAAGACATAAATTGGTTTCTAGATTTCTGTGTGTGCCACGTGCAAGGGAAAGAGTGCATTCATGTAAATTTCTTTTCTGTGGGCTTCCGATGTAAAGACTCCATACAGAGCATGAATGTCTCTGGCACCTGATGTGTTATAGGTCAATCTGATTATTCACTTGGAATCAAGTCTATTCTGTCTTTAGATTTACCCTTCAATCATCTCATTTTGCCTTTCCCTCTTCCATTTTTTTCCCCCTTGGGTCAAAGTTTTTTTTTTTTTTTTTTCCTTCTATATCTCTGCCAAGACCTGTATCTTCTCAGTGGTTACCAGAAAAAAACCAAATGAATGTCTCAGTTTTTCACAGAGTGGTTCTTTGAGACTCTTTGTAAAAGAAAGGAAAGGAGAAGAATTGTAATAAGTAATCATCAACAAACACAACAACATTACCATTTTGGGAGGAAAAACGTGGCAACAAGTTAAGACAGCTTGTTCAGTCGCAGGAGACATATTCTTCTTGCAAATGATGGTGGATCACAAGATCACAATGCAATTAGAGAAGGATCTTGATCCTTGGAATATGATGAGAGGAAGAACTAAGAAGATCAAGAGAAAGAGATAAGAGCCTCAGCTTCCACTTGAATAAGGACCATTACCTTCAAGCCATTTCTTCCACACCGTGGGCCACATATCATTTGGACAGCAGCCTGAGAAATGTATTTGGGCTGTCTGGTGTGTACCTAACTGAGGCAACCCATCTTTCTATCAGATTGTGTCTAAATTCTGTGAAAATTGATTTCTCAAAAATTTGTTTTGCAGACTTAAGTAGTTGCTTCTAGACATTCTTCATGATCATGCAATCTTTTCTCTCTGGTTTCTGCCAAACAAAATAATCAATTGTGGATTCACACAGGACCAGAAATAATCTTTGATAGCAAATGGTTAGCCAAATTTTGCTTACCTCTGGAGAACACAGTTAAGAGAATATTGTTCATTCAACATAGATGATCCTTTATTGCCTCTTTAATATCAAATTTCCTCCAAAGAATCTTCCAAATTATTTCATTGAAATTTTTCTTTTCAAATAGTTATCATAACAAGATGTGAAAACAAAGTCCCTGTTCACTTATATAGAAAATAACAACAAAAATTAAAGTTATAAATAATATATAGTTAATATATCATAAACTTAAAAGCAAATTATAAAATATATATAACATGATTCTATTTAGTGCCGATAAGTTTATACACAGATTTACATATGATTATAATGCATATATCCCTGGAGAAGGAAATGGCAACCCACTCCAGTATTCTTGCCTGGAAAACCCCATGGACGGAGAAGCCTCGTGGATTACAGTCCACGGGGTTGCAAAGAGTCGGACACGACTGAGTGACTTCACTTCACATAATGCATATATATGCTTTTGTTTTATCACACCATGAATAAATGAATGACCAAATGTTTAACTTTTGTCACCTTCAAAGGAATGGAATATTAGAAGCTGAGATAAGGGAAATATTAGAGATATTTTGGGTAATTTTTATGTTACAATAATCAATCATAACCTTCAAAATAAAATAAGAAGATATCTACATCTTGTCTCTCATTGCTTTACAAAACTGAACAGTAAATTTTTAAAAGTTAAGGTTTAAAAAACATTTTAAACAGCATTTGAAAAGTGCTTAGTTTTTTTAGATCCATTTGTAAAACTTTCCTGCCCAGGGCATTTCTTAGGGGCTTCATAGACTGCTCAGTGTTAAGAATCTGTGTGCCAATGCAGGAGACTTGGATTTGATCCCTGGGTTGAGAAGATCCCCTGGAGAAGGAAATGGCAACCCACTCCAGTATTCTTGCCTTGAGAATCCCATGGACAGAGGAGCCTGGCGGGCTGCAGGCAATGGAGTCACAGAGTAGACATGACTGTCTGAGCAATTAAGCACACACACACAGGCATATTTCTTGATATTCAAAGACTGTCAATTAATAAGTGGTTTGCTAAAATGATAACAAAAGCGCATTGTGGTTACAAAATGTATTGACTTAAGCTTAATAAGTGGGATAATCCATCAAGCATTCTATTTTGCTTTTTCTATCTACTACTGTATTTTATCATTTAGTCTATCTCTCTAAAGATGCTACTTGAGATTTTTATTCTTTTTTGGAAGATAATTGCTGTATAATGTTGTGATGGTTTTTCGCCATACATCAACATGAATCAGCCATAGGTATATGTGTGTCCGCTCCCTCTTGAACCCTCCTCCCACTTTCTTCCCCACCCCATTCCTCTAGTTTCTCACAGAGCACCAACTTTGAATTCCCTGTGTCATACATCCAACTCCCACTGGCTATCTGTTTTACTTATGGTAATATATGTGTTTCAATGCTATTCTCTCTAATCATCCTACTCTCTCCTCCCACTGAGTCCAAAAGTCTCTTCTTTATATGTCAGTGTCTCATTTACTGCCCTGCATGTAGGGTCATGGGTACTATCTTTCTAGATTCCATATATATGTGTTAATATACAATATTCATCTTTCTGACTTCATTCATTCTGTATAATAGGCTCTAGGTTCATCCATCCCATTAGAAATGACTCACACATTCATTTTTATAGTTGAGTAATATTCCATTGTGTATATGTACCACAAATTCCTTATCCATTCATCTGTCAATGGATTTCTAGGTTACTTCCATGTCCTAGCTATTGTAAAGAGTGCTGCAATAAACACTGGGATACATGTTTTTCACAGCAAGATCCTCTATGACCCACCTGCTGCTGCTAAATCACTTCAGTTGTGTCCGACTCTGTGCGACCCCATCGACGGCAGCCCACCAGGCTCCCCCGTCCCTGGGATTCTCCAGGCAAGAAGCCTGGAATGGGTGACTCACCTGCTGGAGTAATGGAAATAAAAGCAAAAATAAACAAATTAGACCTAATTAAACCTAAAGGCTTTTGCACAATGAAGGAAACTATAAGCAAGGTGAAGACAATCCTCACAATGGGAGAAAATAACAGCAAACAAAAAAACTGACAATGTATTAATCCCCAAAATATACAAGCAGCTCATGCAACTTAATACCAGAAAAACAAACAACTCAATCAAAAAGTGAGCAGAAGACCTAAATAGACATTTCTCCAAAGAAGACATACAGATAGCTAATCAACACATGAAAAGATGCTCGACATCGCTCAGTATCAGAGAAGTGCAAATCAAAACTACAATGGGGCATCATCTCTCATCAGTCAGAATGACCATCATCAAAAAGTCTGCAAATAATAAATGCTGGAGAGGGTGTGGAGAAAAGGGAACTCTCTTACACTGTTGGTGGGAATGCAAACTGATCCAACCACTATAGAGAACAGTGTGGAGATTCCTTAAAAAACTAGGGATAAAACTGCCATACAACCCAGCAATCCCTCTATTGGGCATTTATTAGGAAACCATAATTGAAAAAGGTTTTTACTCTTGATATTTTTCTTTACAAAAAAGACATTTTTAAAAATTGCATTATTTTATAGATAAAATCCATAGTATCTGAAATTGGGGGAAAAAAACATATATTGCATTTAAAATACTAAATACATACTAAATACTAAAATACTAAATACTAAATACAGAAAGTGAGTCTTAAAACTAAAATGACAGCTAAGGATGCATTTATGAATATTCTGTATGTTTTCTTTTAAATTAATATTCATTTATTGGCCTGAAATGCTTAGTCTTCAGCCTTCTCAAAACTATGAGAGCCAGTCCTTTTGAGAAATCAGGTTGCATCCCCTGAGTTATGAAGAAGTCTTAAATGAAAAGGTTTGCTATCTTCAAATTGTGATACAATACTATGAATATTTCTAAACTTAAGTAGAGATGGTAGAATTTTTTACGATCCATGATGTTTCATGACATTGAACAATGTGGAACTCATCTCAGCCCAGAAGTCATTATGCAACACACGCACACACACAAACCACACATCAAAAAATAGGTTGAGAGGCATCCATTTAGTTCACACTTATAGATGACACTAACTGAGCCTCCAAATTAGCGTAAATACTACTTATTCAGTTCAGATGTCTGCTTTCCTCAGTGTGTGCTCAGTCTGACTCTGTGAAACCCCGTGGACTATAGCCCTCCAGACTCCATGGAATTATCCAGGCAAGAATACTGGAGTGGGTTGCCATTTTCTTCTCCAACTTTCTTCACTATTTGTTATCAAATTGAACTGCTCATATTGGCTTTTAATTAAGTGTCTATTTGTTGATGTGTACAAACCTTTCTAAACTAGATTTTCAACAATTTATTTGTTGAATTTCAGGAAATCCAGAGGGTTGAGTTTTGAGGGAGAGATGAGGAAGAAGGGACAGATATCTTGGTCCCCCTAAATTTGAATAGAGACCTCAAGGTGTTCAATTTCTGCTGTTTCTGCTTTCAAATTTGAAATTATATAATGACTATTCATTTTTATATTGGCATTCTCCACACAGGAATACAATATTTATTTTTAATTACCCAAAGTATATAGGAAAAACAGGACAGAGATTGTACAAAAAGATGTTCATGTAGCATTATTTATAATGGCATTAATAAAGCATCCAAATCCATAGGATTTGATTAACAGCTTTATTATATCCATATAAGAGAATATTAGATATCTATCCATACAAATTTCTATCATCTACATATGAAATTTAATAAGAAAGAGGATAAAAGGAATTAAATAAAATCATACATACACTTAATTTCAATTTTTTAAAATGAACACAGAGACTAAAAACTAGGAAAAGGAGTGACCATCCCTAGCTGTTAGGATAAGATATCTTTTTTTTTTTTTTGGAAATTCAGTTCTATGTCCTACAAAATTTTGACATGCACATATTACTTTTATAAATTAAAAAGATAGCTAATTTTTACTCTATACTAGATACTGTTTTAACTTCTTTACATTAACTCATTTAATTTTTATAACTACCATTTGAGATAAGTACTGTTTTACCCCATTTTATCAATGAGAGAATTAATTATCACAGAAGTTAGGTCATTTGCTCAAGGTCATATAGCTGGTACATGATGGTATCAGGATTTGAACCCTGGTTACCTGACACCAAAGCCCGAAGTTGTAATATGCTTTCTAAATAAAATAGGCTGTCCAAACAGCAATTTGTGATCATTGTTGTTGTTTAATCCCTAAATTGTGTCCAACTCTTTTACGACCCCACGGACTATAGCCGGCCAGGCTCCTCTGTCCTTGGGATTTCCCAGGGAAGAATACTTGAGGGGTTGCCATATTCCCTCTTCAGGGCATCTTCCTGACCCAGGGATCGAACTGGCATCAAATGCATTGGCAGACAAGTTCTTTACCACTGAGCCACCAGGAAAGCAGCTCTTTAACCTAATTGTTATTACCCAGAAAGACAGCATTAACTCAGGCAAACCCAAGTATAAGGAATCTAAATCTGAATAACAACAAGCACACTAACATATTTCTAATGTCAAGGTTCAGAGTTGTTTAATTTCATGTAATTGAATTTTCTTTATTCTAATTGCAGAATTTGCTAGCAAATATCACAGGCAATTTTGATCTGTTTTCATGCTCAAGGAGGGCATGATATTAAAGACTGGCCTCTTGCAGATATGTCTAAATGTTACCAAATAAAGTGGTTCTAGTTTAACAGATCAATGTAAATAGACTAAATATACCAGAAGTCCAAAAGAAACAGTTTCTTAGCAAATGTTATAAACTGATTGCATATTTGTTGAATGACCACTTCAGTTTGAAGTATGTATTGCCATTAAAAAAAAAAAAAAACTTGCTTTAAAAAAATTAAAAATTTAATTCAAAAAGTTAAAAATTTTGTTATATTAAAAAAAGTTTGGCTTAAAGAGTAAGCTTTGCCATACAGGAAATTTACATGAGCCTACTAGCCCACTGTTTCCTCCTGGCAGCATCCCTTAGAGCTCTAAAATTCTAAAATTAAATATGTCCCCAAGAAAATTTACTCTACCATCCAGGGTTCTAAGCAAATAGAACAGGGGATACTTGCAAATCAGGCTCTCACCTGCTACATAGCCCAAGACTTTGCTCTTATCTGTTCCCTTCCTTACTTACGCCCCATTCACCCACCTCTTTGTTGAACTTTTGATTATCAGATGGCCATGAAAGTTTTCTGAGCCCTAAATGCTTTGGATAATTCTCAATGCTTTGACCCAGTCTTGCTTTCAAATTACATATTCAGAGGATGAGAGAAAGGACCTCAACCTGTTCTTTTGTCGTCCTTTGATCTCTCATGGGCTGTTCATTTTGTTCTCACTTCTGCTCTCTTCATTTCTTCCCTGTTTCCTTCTAGATCATGCCCATTTATACCTATGTCCCATTTTTGATTCTTCTTAGGGAGGAAAAATAAGTGTTAAAAATAAACCAATTACATCTGATGAGTGCAAGTACAGTTCCCCTATGTATTAGTGAAAATAAAGCCTTGAATCTTAAAATTAAGCTAATCACGAAGTATCTGCAAGCCTTGAAGCTCTTATAAGTATACTGAAAGAGCTCTTTAAAATCTCCATAAAATTTTTCTTCTGCCTAACTCTACATATGTTCTCTTAATACCAAATACATACATGACTACATAAATATTTCTTATTACACATTTTATCAATGGTGGGACAAAATTGCTCAGATTTTTAACCAATATAAAGGCTTTGTTTGGAGTTCGGCTGAGAGCCTGGGTAGCACTTCAACATTTTTCTATGCAATTCTCTGTTCTAGATTTCAAAGACACAGATGAATTGCTGGAGGTCGTCCTAAGTCTTCAGCAATAAACAGCTTTATTTCTGGTTTATTTTTACCAGACCTGGTTCTGGTAGAGAATGTATGTCTTTACATATTTGCAGATTCACGTGTGAAACTTAAGATTAGCCTTTGGGAGCTCTGTGTTAATTAAAAAAGGGAAATCAATGGGCCTGTGAATCCACCTTTTCCTGGAGTTGATTAAAATCCAAGAAGAAATTAAAACCAAGTTAAACAGAAAAGCTACATAGGTGGGAGAAATATTTACCACATACACAGAACTCTCTCTCTCAAGCACATACAAAATACATGATTTTTTGTTTTCTTGAAGAAAAAAAAAAGGTATTAAAAAAAAAATCCAGTGACTGATTTTGCCTCTTGAACCAAATCAAATATTTTCTTGTCAAAGTGCTCATAACTGCAGCCTGCAGAGGTCACGGCCTTAACTTTCTCCTTCAGATGGTCTGTGAGTGGAATGTCCTTACGATTAAGGCTCCTTTTGTTTTCCTTGGGAGGGTTTTGCTTACCCTGGCCGAGCGCCTGAGACACACCAAGGTTCTCTAGACTCTGTTTATTAGATTTTTATCTTCTTATCAGAGTCTTCCTTCTTAAATCATGTCAGCATTTTACCACTCTTCAGGGATTCCTGGTGTTTTATTGTCTATGAACTGCTTGGAGGGTGGTTGGGGAGGGAGCTAGCCTGACAAACATAGCATTCATATAATGGTAGGAGTGGGATGGAGCAGGATGCTCCTTGCACTTATTATTCCCATACTCACTCAGGTTCCCTCTCTGTCAGTCTGCGAGCCCCTGGGAAGCCCATCGCCTGCTCCCCCCATGCGTTTTTGTCAATGGAGTGACATGGCTCCTCCAAGGACAGCCTGCTTCTTGGTCATTTTGAGTGGTTCTTTAAACTCCTGTGTACTTGCTTAAGCCACTTGCAGTGATCCAGAGAGACCATTGGGTGAGTGGGTGATTTCTTGGTACCAAAGAATGTTACTGGGTTTTCATCACAGATGGAATCTGGATGGAACTCCATTCTCTCTCCTGTTCCTGCCCTTCTGGACCACATTGAACTGAAATTTTAAAACAACTTCATGCTAAAGTATCCCAACTTTGTATAAGTAGGAAAAATTGCCTGGCTTTTGCTATGGGTGGGGCTTTATGGGACAGTGGAAGGAGGTGGCGGGAAAGCAGGAAACCCAAAGAAAGTCTCACTGCTGGGAAAGTGAGTCATCCGCTTTCCCTTTCATGGAGTATCCACATGACTCAGAATTTTTCTTATTTTTTAATGATACCAAGTGTTTTCTTAACCATAAGCTGATCTGTCTTAAGTCATTTTTTTTTTTTTTTTTTTTGTAATTAGAAGCTTTACTTATAATAACCAAAGCCTGGAAACAACCCAAATATCCATCACTAATTGATTTGATAAATTGCTATTTGTCTTTAGACTCAGTGTACTGTGTCACTCAGTCCTGTCCGACTCTTTGCGACCCCATGGACTGTATGTAGCCCACCAGGCTCCTCTGTCCGTGGGGAATCTCCAGGCAAGAATACTGGAGTGGGTTGTCATGCCCTCCTCCAGGGGAGCTTCCCAACCCAGGGATTGAACCTAGGTCTCCCACATTGCAGGTGGATTCTTTATCATCTGAGCCTCCAGGAAAGCTCAAGAAAGCCCAGGCTACTAGAGTGGGTAGCCTGTCCCTTCTCCATGGGAGCTTTCCTACCCAGGAATCAAACCGGGGTCTCCTGCATTGCAGGCAGATTCTTTAAACTCAATTCTAAACAGTAAAAGGGAGCAAATTATGGACATAGGCACCATCAAGTTTAAACCTCAAAAACACTATGTTGAGGGAAAGAAGATAAACACAAAAAGCTACATACAGCACAATTAAATTACATGAAATTTTCAAAAGGCTAAAATGATCTGTAGTGAAAAATACTGACCAGGGGTTGCTTGAGGTAGTGGATCTGACTGCAAATATTCTATCTCTCGGTTATGATGGGTGCTATATTAAGATCTTTTTTTTTTTTTTAATACAAACTTTAACCAATAAGGTTAACTATAAACAAAATCTTGAAACAGAAAAGATACTTATCTTTTTATTGAGGTCATAAACCATGTTTATTGTATTTAACATATGGCTTTCAGAATTGGTTAAAATCTATAAGACTATTAGAATAAAAGGTTACATTCTAAAGAGGGTCTTAGGCAGAAGATTACACTGATATGCAGATCCTCTTGGAGACAGAGTTTTACTTCTTTTCCATACACTTCTATAAGGTGAGAATTTGATCAACACAGGGGTCGGGGGGATGATTACAGTCATCAAAGAACATTCACATGTTTTCTAATGTTTATTCACTCTTTGAAAAATATTTATTGAGCACTTACCTGTGTGAGGCATTGTTTACCTTGGAATCCCTAGTCCAATGGGATATCGGGATAACTGCTGGGTATACAAATGGCGAGTATGTGGATTTTTGTCTTACCCTGCTGTGTCTGCAAACAAAAAATTCTCTTTCCAGTGATAAGTAGCTATTTTATCCCTACCCTTGGTGAGGCCTCAGGGTATATGCTGTATCCCTTGGTAAGGAAAGTGTGAATTCTATGGAGAATCAAGTAGGTTTTTTTCTTTTTTTTTTTTCCTCTCTAATGAATCTTCAATGACTTTTTTTTTTTTTCCTTAAGAGCATTTCCCAACTTATTAAAGCAATAAGTTCCTGTGGAAAAGTGCTTAACATAACAGTTTTGTGGCCAGCTTTCCCTTCCAGCTGATAACATCACAGTGAAGGAGAAGAACAAGGCTTGGAAATTTGGGACTAAATGCTACCAATATGTTTTTTAAGATTAAAAATGAATAGTGATGAAAAGTGTTTGATATTGTATCATGAAGATTTATGTTCACTTTTCAACTGAGTCTACTTAATTTTTTTTCCTCAATTGTCTTTTCATTACAACTCAAATTTGAGATACTCAGTCTGTTGACTACTCCACATACTCAAACTTCTTTTGCATGATTTTCTATGGTTTGACTATTCCAACTGTTTAATATTTCCCTTATTTCTTCAGCATCATCATAGATTAACACATAATTGTTAATACAATGCAAAGAAACAGGTGATAGGACTACTGGTCCCCACAAAGCCTCAGTTTCTGGGCTTTCTAAAACTGGCGAAATTATATTAGTTATCTCATTGTTGGTGCCATTATAATACTCTTTCAGAGATTCTATGGTTGATACAATGTCATTTATTCATCATTTATTTATTAGCAATAATCTTCCAAACTTTGTGTTAGGTATTAGAGGAAGGAAAAATTACACATTATTGGTTTGTTGTTGTTGTTGGTATAAGCTCCTCCATGAACATCATTTGAGTTTCAGTAAACTGTAAACAGATATTTACATATAGTAGATAAGTGAGGGGAGCACAGATCTAGCCAAGTTCTGAGTTAGGTCTCTAAGGAAGAGTAGGAATTTGAAGGAGGGAGTTTTATTGCAGGAGAGATGTGTCAGGCAAGGACAAAAAAAAGAGTTGAAGCCTATATATCTGGGGAAACACAGCTCCCTGTTATAGGAGAGAGTAATTGGAGGTGATATTAAATGTTAGAAAAAGATTTAATTTTGAAAGAATTCTGTGCCATACCAAGAAGCTTGGTGATGTATCTGCTCCATCCCCTGCCTGCTCCATAATGAATAGAAAAATTTCCAAAAATATGTGGTCAATTATCCTTAGCTTAAGTAATATAGGGGCTTCAGCAGTGGCTCAGATGGTAAAGAATCTGCCTGAAATGCAGAAGACCAGGTCCAAGCCCTGAACTGGAAAGACCTCCTGGGAAAGGGAATGGCTACCCTCTCCAGTATTCTTGCCTTGGAGAATTCCATGGATAGAGGAGCCTGGCAGGTTACAACCCATGGGATTGCAAAGAGTTGGACATGACTGAGTGTTTTAACACTTTCACTTTAAGTAGTATTAGCCTTATTAACTGCAAACATTTTTGGTGTTGTTGTTGTTGTTGTTGCTAGTTCTGCTGGAGACATTATAATATCTTTTTTATCTGTGACTATTTTGTCAAACCAAAACTGTTTACCTCAGGTTGGGACTTTAATCCATGTGCTGGGACCTGAACCCAGCCAAAACCCAGTTTGAGACTGTAACCCATGAGGTTGAGACTCAAACCCAGCCAAAACCCAGCCAAAACCCATGGTTCATGGTTTCAGGACCTAGTGAAATTCAGGTTCTTGATGTCTCATCACAGAAAGAATTCAGTGAGAGACAAAATGATAGGTAAGAAGTGGATTTATTTAGAAACACTTCACAGACAGAGTGTGGCCATCACAGAGGGAAAGTCTGGTGGTCTCAGAAGGTGACCTGATTAGCTTTTTAGGGCTGGGTAATCACATAGGCTAATTAGTGGGAGGATTATTCCAACTATTTTTGGAAAGGGGTACAGATTTTCAGGAGTTGGGCCACCTCCAACTTTTTGGTCCTTCGACAGTAGGCCTTGGAACTATCATGGAACCTGTTGGTGTGTCATTTAGCTTGCTGATTGAGGATCAAGGTCTAGTCGAAGTTGATGTGTCTTCCATCTTGGACCCGTTTAATTCTAATCAGTTTATGTTGTGTCCTCTGGCTATGTCATTCTATGAAAAGTTGTACCTTGCCTCCTTCCCTCCTGTTTCAAAACTATTCATCTGTATAATAGTTATACAATGAGCATTCCACTTCTATATAGATCAAGTAAACCTTATTCCCCTGACATAGATGTTACGGCAAAGTTTTAAATTTTTCACTTCTTGGAAAAATAATTTACTCTAAACTCATGGGGAAACAACAACAAAAAAACAAAGGTGACATAGTCAATAGACCACAAATGTCTAATATTCTACTTCAAAGCCACTGGCAAAAATAAGATATACCAGTGGCAGGAAATATACAAGTAGAATCAGAGATGTATTTATATATAAGTCTTTAAATTTAATTCTACAGCTCCATAAGAATACTCACGTGTTCCTAGAAACATAACCCACAAAATCCTCCAAAAAGTATGGTGCCCACTTTGCTATGGAAAAGTTCTTATCTCTGTTAAGAAACAAATTGCCACATAAATTGCTGTGTGAGCATGTGATCTTAATACATGATTTTTTAAAAATTTATTTCACACATTTAAATTGTCATTTTCCTTTGAAACTACAGGTAGGCCCACACACAAGTTATCCTTTATTTTAGGGGTTAAAAATAAAATATAATATTTTAGATGGTAAGAAATCCAACTATAATACAAAAGCAACTGAAGACTCAGAGAACAATGCAGAATGCAGTGCACTAAGGAGACAGAGGTTTTGAAGAAAAATCAGCTCAAGGCTTGAACATCCAGGTTTTGAAATATTAGAAAGATTTACCCATGCCCAAAAGCCGCAGAAATGTTTTGGTGACATGAAGGTTTTCAGATGTGCTACAAATGTGACTAACTTCTTAAGTGTAATGATTTTAAGTGAGATTAAGAAAAACAAAAGTGTCCAGTTAGCTAGAAATACAATTCTTTTAAAATTTACAACAAAAAATTAATGATGACAGACTGTCCTTTAAGATACTAAACACAAAGTGATCTTAGGTTTATTTCATAGTTCAAGGCAAACAGAGCTCTTCTAAGCTGAAGTTTCATAATTTTTCTTTACCAATGAGCATGTACACACTGTCAGCTATACTTTTGTAACTTCTCTGCCAAAATCTTCCAACAGCCATATCTTTCTGTTTTTACTGCACAGACAATTATGCAAACTTGGCTAAATGATTCCCCTCAAAAATAGAATCTATTTGGAGAGAAGACTTTATGGAAAGGCAAATGGAATAACTAGTATTATTGCATTAGAACTACTGCAGTCAAATTCTACATTTAAACTAATTTCTAAGTCGTCATACGCTTTATCGTCAAGTGAAATAATGTATTGCCTATCTCTTGTCTCTTTTTTCCTTTCTTCCCCATTTCCACCTCTTTCTCAGAAATTCCATATTGTCTACAATGACTCTTTCAGACACTCACACACATACTATTCCACATACACACATACATACCTACAAATAAAAACATCTACACGACACCATCACACACCCTAACTTCCCTATATTTTTATCTTATTTTTAATTAGTTTCTCTGCTCCTGCAGGATTATGGCAATGGATATTGATAGAATTCGGAATTTGGAAGTATATTAGAGCAGGAAATCATGAAAGAAAGTAAAGATGAAGAATGGAATTATGGACAGTATGTATCATGTAACTCTCCTTTCTTCCTTCCTTCATTCTATGCTTAATGTGTTCATAAAGGCCAGCGAAGGTTGATCTGACTTAGGAATGTATCCACAGAGAGTTTCATGCCAAGCACTCTCTTAACCCAGCCTCGAAGCCAAAGCAAAGACAAGATAATGGTGAAAGGAGAGGGTGAATAGACTAAAGACCATGCTGTAGAAACTGGCTTAACTGTAGCTTCTGTGCAAGATGGCACATTGCTGTTCAGTCACACAGTTGGGTCCAACTCTTTGCAACCCTGTGGACTGTAGCACGCCAGGCTTCCCTGTCCACCACCAGCTCCCAGAGCTTGCTCAAACTCAGGTCCATCCAGCCGGTGATATCATCCAACCATCTCATCTCTGTCACCCTTCTCCTCCTGCCCTCAATCTTTCCCAGCATCAGCGTCTTTTCCAAGGAGTCAGTTCTTCGCATCAGGTGGCCAAAGTTTTGGAGCTTCAGCTTTAGCACCAGTTCTTTCAATGAATATTCAGGGACAATTTCCCTTGAGGATTGATTGGTTTGATCTCCGTGCTGTCCAATGGACTCTCAAGGGTCTTCTCCAACATCACAATTCAAAAGCATCAGTTCTTCGGCACTCAGCCATCTTTATGATCCAGCACTCACATCCATTCATGACTGCTGGAAAAACCATAGCTTTGACTAGACAGACCTTTGTTGGCAAACTAATGTCTCTGCTTTTTAATACACAGTCTAGGTTTATCATAGCTTTTCCTCCAAGAGGCAGGGTTTTTTTTTAATTTCATGGCTGCAGTCACTATCTGCAGTGATTTTGGAGCCCCCCAAAATAAAATCTGTCACTGTTTCCACTTTTTTCCCTTCTATTTTCCATGAGGTGATGAGACTGGATGACACAATCTTATCTTTTTGAATACTGTGTTTTAGGCTAGCTTTTTCACTCTCTTCTACACACCCTCATCAAGAGGCTCTCTAGTTCCTGTTCACTTTTTGCCATTGGAGTAGTATCATCTGCATATCTGAGGTTGTTGATATTTCTCCTGGCAATCTTGATTCCAGCTTGTGATTCTTCCAACTTGGCATTTAGCATGATGTACTCTACATAGAAGTTAAATCCTTGTCGTACTCCTTTCCCAGTTTTGAACTAGTCCACTCTTCCATGTCTGGTTCAAACAGTTGCTTCTCAATCTGCATACAGGTTTCTCAGGATGCAGGTGGATGATCTGGTATTCTCATCTCTTTAAGCATTTTCTGCTGTTTGTTGTGATCCACACAGTCAAAGAGTTTATCATAGTCAATGAGGCAGAAGTAGATCCTTTTTTGAAATTCCTTTGCTTTCTCTGTGACCCAACAGATGTTGGCAGTTTGATTTCTGGTTCCTCTGCCTTTTCTAATTCCAGCTTGTACATTTGTATTTTCTTGGTTCACATATTGCTGAAGCCTAGCTTGAAGGATTTTGAACATAGCCTTGCTAGCGTGTGAAATGAGCACTAATGAACAGCAATTTGAATATTCTTTGGCATTTGTCCTTCTTTTTTTTTTATTCTGATTAAGATATTTGTAATATCCGAAGTTCTCGGAGGGATTCAATTCTCACCGTGATGACTCTTACACCTGGTGGAAGTTTTCTTCTTTGCTTGATGGTCTTTGGCCCTAAACTCACTGTGGTTAGTTTTCATCAGTGCCAATCCTGAGACTCTTACTTCAGAGAGACCATGCTATGGCCTTTGTTAGGAACCTGGGGATGTGGCCAATCTTGGGCTCTTTCATCCTTTACAGGACTTCAGACTTAAAGCAGTAGTGTCTTGTGAGCTCTGGCTCAGATCTAGGGATACAACTTCAGTGCAGATATTAGCATTTTCTAGTAGGTCAAGTTATTAGCAATCTATTCATGCTCAAGTCTTCTTCTCTGGCTTGATTTGGTTATTTGTTTGAACAGGAAGGATCTTGAAGTTCCCTGCCCAGAGATGCCTTTAAAATATGCTTTATCCAAAATCTAGTTGTTTTCCATAAAAGGCCTTTTCATAGCATCTCATTTGTCAAGCTGACAAAAGCATGTGTTGTTATACTTTTAATTATTATTTTTTTATTTTTTAATGAACTTGAGATAGATTCATTCATACATATAGTAATAATAATGTCCAAATATTATGAAAGTTATCTACTTTACAGGTAAAAATCATTTCATACATGCTAATTACTATCATTACTAGCATCAATATTAATATCAGACACTGATCGTGTTATAGATACCTAAAATTAAAATTCAAAGCTTCTCTGATGAGGTCCAATGTTTCCAAGAGCCTGTTATTTTTATTGATGGAATACGATATCAGTTCAGTTCAGTTCAGTCATTCAGTCGTGTCTGACTTTTTGTGACCCCATGGACTGCAGCACACCAGGCTTTCCTATCTAGCACCAGCTCCTGGAGCTTGCTCAAACTCATGTCCATCCAGTAGGTGATGCCATCCAACCAACTCATGCTCTGTCATCACCTTCTCCTCCTGCCTTCAATCTTTTCCAGCCTCAGGGTCTTTTCCCATGAGTCAGTTCTTCACATCAGGTGGCCAAAGTATTAGAGTTTCAGCATCAACATCAGTCTTTCCAATAAATATTCAGGACTGTTGATTTCCTTTAGGATTGACTGGTTGGATCTTGCAGTCTAAGCAACCCTTAAGAGTCTTCTCCAACACCACAGTTCAAAAGCATCAATTATTCAGCACTCAGTTTTCTTTATGGTCCAACTCTCACATCTGTACATGACTACTGGAAAACTCATTGCTTTCACTATACAGACCTTTGTTGGCAAAGTAATGCCTCTGCTTTTTAATATGCTGTCTAGGTTGGTCATAGCTTTTCTTCCAAGAAAGTGTTTTATATGTATCCTACCAAAATGTTATAACATATTACATGTAAAAACTAAGAAATATTAATAGAATTTCAAAAATATGGGGTTCTCATGGATTATTGCTTACATTTTTTGTCACTAAGTCATGTCCAACTCTTTTGTGACCACAGGGCTTGTAGCCTGCCAGGCTCCTCTGTCCATGATATTTCCTAGGCAATAATACTGGAGTGGGTTGCCATTTCCTTCTCTAGAGGATCTTCCTGACCCAGGGTTTGAGTCCACATCTGCATTGGCAGGCAGATTCTTTACCTCTGAACCACTCTTACTCTTTATTTTAATAAAATATTTTACAGATGTAAAAAGAGGTTTACATAGAAGTATTAATTAGGAAAGCATCAGAAAAGTTTTGCCTAACAAAGTATTGGTTGATTAATTCACTGAATACATATTTTTTGAGCTAGAATTTGTAAGAGTATATAATTCATGGTATGCATAATCACTGAAGGTTGCTTGAGCCAAGAATGCTTAAGGAATGATTGAAGACACAGGCACGTCAAGGGCTTAGCTTTTTCCTGGACTGATAGTAATTGGACAGAAATAATAGTTGATACATTTGCCAGGAAGTATCTAAAATATTTTACATGTAAGATTTAAATTAAGGCTCAAAATTAAACAAACAAATTGGGTCATATTATTATCCATGATTTTTCTGATTAGGAAATTTGAGCCTAGAGACTAAGTCATTTCTCAAGGTCAGCCTCTTAGGAGTAGTCATGAATTAACAGTAATTCTCTCAGGCTTCAGAGTTTATGCTTCTAGTGACCACTTATCATTATTCTTTATTACTAAATTAAATCTAATAATTAAAGTGCATGATACATGCTCCTGAAATTTCATAGGAGAAGATTATTCCACCTTGAAAAGAAGACGAAGGTGTTGGGCTGGAAGCGTATTTGAATTGGACCTGAGATGATGAGTTGAATCAGAGGAATCAAGGGCTGGACAAGGGTATCCACACAAAGGAATTGCCCACATGAGGGTACCTAAGAGCATGGTGACCTGTTACCGAAGGCAAAGTGTCTGAGATGGTTGACGCTTTATCAAGAACCCAGCAAGTGAATGGACAGACTGGGACCAGTTTGTGGAAGATTCTGAATCCAAGATAAGACCTATATAACTTCTACAATATGCACATTTGAGGACAAGTGAACCTTTCCTGAGGAATAGAAATGAGATGAGACTTGGATTTTAGTGGAGTAAATACAGCAGCAGCAAAGGATCCTGGGCTAAGCTCTCACATGCTGAATGCTGTAGGCCCACGAGCTTCCATAGTTGGAGCACATAGGCTCAGTAGTCATGGCTCATGGGCCATAGAGTATAGGCTCCGTGTTGTGACCCATAGGCTTAGTTGTTCCAAGGTATGTGGAATCTTCCCAGACCAGCGATAGAACCCATGTCCTCTGCATTGGCAGGCAGATTCTTAACCACTGTACCACCAGAGAAATTCTGACCATCGTATTTTGATCTCCAATTATGCAAGTCCTATCTTTGTCAGCTCTCTCAGAATCAGCGCCCCAAACAAACCCCAACAATAATTCTAGGAGCAAACTCTGAGTCAGCCACTTGAGTTTTTAAGGTACTCAGCACAGAAGGAATATGTTTAGCCAGTAGAATAAAATAGCTTTATAGTAGTGGTTAGGAAGAACCTAACAGCTGCCTCATATGGTAGACATATTACAGTATGGTCATGTCATTATATTTCAAGAGACAAGATAGAATTCATTTTCCATCTAAATCCATGCAATGTTGAGCTGTGTTAACATATGGTTCTTCTGAATATAGGAAAATACTAGTGGGCAGAGCTATCTTGTTCCTGCATGCTATTAAAATGCTGTCAATTTGTAACAACAGGAAAGCTAAAAGCCCCTGATGTCACCAGACAGTATAGTAGCATCAGCCAAGGAAGCTCACAATTCTGGCCATAATGGCAACAGTGTGTTCACTGCTTAGAAAGATATGCTGGGGCTTACGGAATTTTACTAATATAATTATGCCATTTGCTATGAATTAATACCCAGTGGAAGAACAAAAGATCAAGCTACCTTGCCAAATTCACAATCAACAATGAAAAAGTTACCACTATTTTGAGACAGTTATCAAAGTTGATGGGCAAAGCATGACATTAGTTCTTAATATTTTTTCAACCATATGGCATTTCACCCATAGAGGAAAGCGATGTCCATTTCACGAAGTTATGTTGCAATCCTCATAATAAGGAATTTAGGGGTCATTTAGAGAATTGAAAATCACTGAAGTGAGTTTGTTGTGTAGAATTCATTTAGCAGCATTGTAGAAATAAATGGACTGAACAAATCACTTCTAGAACAGGATACTTACACCAAATTTCTAAACTATTTGGAGTTGTCACGTTGAATTTCTATGCTAAAGAGCAAACAACCAAGCCGACCAGTGAGATTTCAATGACTAAGAAACAAACACTTTCTAATTTCCTAACTTTACACAAGAGATTCCTTCTTTTTTCACATCAATGGGTTTTATATTTCTACGTGACATGATGAAGTGCATTAAATTGTCATTATGTTCCTGGCTTCAATCCACCAAAATTGGGGAGAACAAATTCTATTCTTTCTTTCTGCCTGTTTTGCTTGTGGATTTCTGGGGAAAAAAAATCAATTGGTCTTCTATCAAGAAATACAATAAAACACGTACATACTTTAAACACATAGATACACAATAAAAAGACACATTTTTAAAGAAATAACCAGAAAAGTTATCTTTCCTGCATCTCTATCAATTGTTTAGTTTTACCATTACAAGACTATAACACTTCATAATAAAAACAATCTTAAACAGCTGCAAAAAATGGGGACACCTACTGTAATATAACATTGTGTTTCGGTAATTCATCAAGGGTATGATTAATTCAATAGTAGCATTACCAAATGAAGATGAGCACCAATTACTCTTTCACTGCAAATACAAATGGTTGTCTATCATCCTTATTAATTATGGTTATTATATTATAATAAGAATATTTGATGGGGGCTAGATAGTTAGACAACGAGCTGTACGCTTTCCCTCTTTCAAAGCTTTCTTTCTCACACGGATAATATCCATAAAGGATATCTCTACAAAATGCTTTGTATACCTCTTTTGCAATCAATAAATTTGCTTACAAGTTGAAAAATGATCAGTACTATACATCTCATGTGCACATTTTGGACAAAGCTATTGTACTATTTACATTTCTTCCTAATTATCACCTCTCTTCCTTATAATTTTGTACATTCTGTTTCTTCATCGTGAAAAGTTCTTCCTTCTATCCTCTGTCTAATTTCTTTTTGATGGAATAACTTCTATCCCATCTTTAGATGTTAGCTTAGGTATTTCTTTACTTTCAGTTGTTGTTTTTTGTTTTTTTGTTTCTAAGTTGGTTCCCCATGAACTGCAACATGCCAGGCTTCCCTGTCCTTCACTATCTGCTGGAGTTCTGAAATTTGTGTCCGTTGAGTCGGTGATGCCATCCAACCATCTCATCCTCTGTTGTCCCCTTCTCCTCTGTCCTCAATCTTTCCCAGCATCAGGGGCTTTTCCAATGAGTCCACTCTTCGTGTCAGGTGGCCAAAGTATTGGAGTTTCAACTTCAGCATCAGTTCTTCCAATGAATACTCAGGGTTGATTTCTTATAGGATTGACTGATTTGCTCTTACTATCCAAGGGACTCTAAAGAGTTTTCTCCAGCACTACAATTCAAAGCCATCAATTCTTGGGTGCTCAGCCTTCTTTATAGGTCAACTCTGACATCCATACATGATTACTGGAAAAATCATAGCTTTGACTGTCCATACATTTGTCGGCAAAGTGATGTCTCTGCTTTTTAATATGTTGTGACTGCATTACTTTGCCCTCACATTTGGTCTCACAGCATCACTATTGTGAAACTTATGCAGCAATTACAGTTTTTTGCTGTTGGTTGTAGTACTCACATTGAATCATTACCCTCCTTAGAAGGAGAAAACCCTTTTCTTGGTTTTCTTAGCACATGTATCTGCTCCTATCAGCCTAATCCCTGCCCAGGGCCCTAGGCTAATTATTCTCTTCCTGACTAACACTGGAAAGACTAGTTCTATGAGAACTTTACCCAGCATTACAGGCACGGCCCTACAGGACCTCTCTTCTTACTCATCCTTCTCAAGGGCTTCATAGTTGATGCTGACGCATGTGCAATCCAGAAATGCAAGTGAATTAGCCCTCTGTGTGGCAAGCCTTGGACCAACAGGAGACCAGAGCCAGTGGATAACACCTTATTCATTTGTTCTTCAGAATGGACTGTCAGGAGGCACAGCCATTTATATGATCTCTTGGAAAGCAGTTATCTGAGATCTGTTACAAAGTTGCAACTGGCCCAGTAAGAAACCTCAGATGGGCTCTTCTCTTTTCCTTTCCTCTGTTCTTCTTTTCCCTTTCTTTTGCTTTCCTGGGATATTTACTACTTAACAGAGAAGTAGCATACAAGCTGTTGTCCAAGGATCTCTTGGCAAACCCAGAGTAAGACAGAAACTAACTAGCATATAATAGTTGTTTAATAAATAGTTGAAGTAATAAGAACTTTTGGAATAAAACATGTTAAAGACATACCCTCTAAAATATTTTCTGCCAGATCATAATGTTATATATTGGGAGAAAGCCTACTTAGAGTTCAGTTCAGTTCAGTCGCTCAGTCGTGTCTGACTCTTTGTGACCCCAAGAACTACAGCACACCAGGCTTCCCTGTCCATCACCAACTCCTGGAGTTCACCCAAAACCATTTCCATTGATGCCATCCAACCATCTCATCCTCTGTCGTCCCCTTCTCCTCCTGTCCTCAATCTATCCCAGCAACAGGGTCTTTTCAAATGGGTCAGTTCTTTGCATCAGGTGGCCGAAATATTGGAGTTTCAGCTTCAGCATCAGTCCTTCCAATAAACATCCAGGACTGATCTACCTTAGGATGGACTGGTGGATCTCTTTGCAGTCCAATGGACTCTCAAGAGTCTTCTCCAACAACACAGATCAAAAGCATCAATTCTTCAGCACTCAGCTTTCTTCACCGTTCAGCTCTCACATCCACACATCACCACTAGAAAAACCATAGCCTTGACTAGATGGCAGTGTGGCAAAGTAATGTCTCTGCTTTTTAATATGCTGCCTAGGTTGGTCATAGCTTTCTTTCCAAGGAGTAAGCATCTTTTAATTTCATGGTTGCAGTCACCATCTGCAGTGATTTTGGAGCCCCCCAAAATAAAGTCAGCCACTGTTTCCAATGTTTTCCCATTTATTTGCAATGAAGTGATGGGACCAGATGCCATGATTTTAGTTTTCTGAATATTAAGCTTTAAGCCAACTTTTTCACTCTCTTCTTTCACTTTCATCAAGAGGCTCTTCAGTTCTTTTTCACTTTCTGCCATAAGGGTGGTGTCATCTGCTTATCTGAGGTTATTGCTATTTCTCCTGGCAAACTTGATTCCAGCTTGTGCTTCCTCCAGCCCAGTCTTTCTCATGATGTACTCTGCATATAAGTTAAATAAGCAGGGTGACAATATACGGCCTTGACATATTCCTTTCCTGATTTGGAACCAGTCTGTTGTTCCATGTCCAGTTCTAACTATTGCTTCCTAACCTACGTACAGGTTTCTCAAGAGGCAGGTCAGGTGGTCTGGTATTCTCATCTCTTTCAGAATTTTCCACAGTTTATTGTGATCCACACAGTCAAAGGCTTTGGAAGAGTCAGTAAAGCAGACATAGATATTTTTTCTGGAACTCTAGTGCTTTTTCCGATAATCCAGCAGATGTTGGCAATTTGACCTCTTGTTCCTCTGCCTTTTCTAAAACCAGCTTGAACATCTGGAAGTTCACGGTTCATGTATTGCTGAAGCCTGGCTTGGAGAATTTTGAGAATTACTTTACTAGCATGTGAGATGAGTACAATTGTGTGGTAGTTTGAGCTTTCTTTGGCATTGACTTCCTTTGGGATTGGAATGAAAACTGACTTTTCCAGTCCTGTGGCCACTGCTGAGTTTTTCAAATTTGCTGGCATATTGAGTGCAGCACTTTCACAGCATCATCTTTCAGGATTTGAAATAGCTCAACTGGAATTCCATCACCTCCACTAACTTTGTTCGTAGTGATGCTTCCTAAGGCCCACTTGACTTCACATTCCAGGATATCTGGTTCTAGGTGAGTGATCACACCATTGTGATTATCTGGGTTGTGAAGATCTTTTTTGTACAGTTCTGTATATTCTTGCCACCTCTTCTTAATATCTTCTGCTTCTGTTAGGTCCATACCATTTCTGTCCTTTATTGAGCCCACCTTTGCATGATGTATTCCATTGGTATCTCTAATTTTCTTGAAGAGATCTCTAGTCTTTCCCATTCTATTGTTTTCCTCTATTTCTTTACATTGATCACTGAGGAAGGCTTTCTTATCTCCCCTGGCTATTCTTTGGAACTCTGCATTCAGATGGGTATATCTTTCCTTTTCTCCTTTTCCTTTTGCTTCTCTTCTATTCACAGCTATTTGTAAGACCTCCTCAGGTAGCCATTTTGCTTTTTTGCATTTCTTTTTCTTAGGGATGATCTTGATCCCTGTCTCCTGTACAATGTCACGAACCTCCATCCATAGTTCATTAGGCACTCTGTCTATCAGATCTAGTCCCTTAAATCTATTTCTCACTTCCACTGTATAGTCATAAGGGGTTTGATTTAGGTCATACCTGAATGGTCTAGTGGTTTTCTCCACTTTCTTCAATTTAAGTCTGAATTTGGCAATAAGGAGTTCATGAACTGAGCCATAGTCAGCTCATGGTCTTGTTTTTGTTGACTATATAGAGCTTCTCCTTCTTTGACTGCAAAGAATATATCAATCTGATTTCAGTGTTGACCTTCTGGTGATGTCCATGTGTAGAGTCTTCTCTTGTGTTGTTGGAAGAGGGTGTTTGCTATGACCAGTACTTAGAGTTAGCTAACATCAAATCTGTAACTGTTAGAAGTAAATCTCTTAAGAGATCCAATTTCATTCCTTTTTATGACTGAGCAACATTCCACTATATGCAGTTAAGGAAGCAACAGTTAGAACTGGACGTGGAACAACAGATTGGTTCCAAATAGGAAAAGGAGTACATCGAGGTTGTATTTTGTCACCCTGCTTATTTAACTTATATGCAGAGTACATCATGAGAAACACTGGGCTGGAAGAAGCCAAGCTGGAATCAAGATTGCCAGGAGAAATATCAATAACCTCAGATAAGCAGATGGCACCACCCTTATGGCAGAAAGTGAAGAAGAACTAAAAAGTCTCTTGATGAAAGTGAAAGAGGAGAGTGAAAAAGTTGGCTTAAAGCTTAACATTCAGAAAACTAAGGTCATGGCATCTGGTTCCATCACTTCATGTAGAATAGATGAGGAAGCAGTGGCTGACTTTATTTTTTGGGGCTCCAAAATCACTGCAGATGGTGATTGCAACCATGAAATTAAAAGATGCTTACTCCTTGGAAAGAAAGTTAGGACCAACCTAGACAGATATTAAAAAGCAGAGACATTACTTGGCCAACAAAGGTCCGTCTAGTCAAGGCTATGGTTTTTCCAGTGGTCATGTATGGATGTGAGAGTTGAATGGAGAAGAAACCTGAGTGCCGAAGAACTGACACTTTTGATCTGTGTTGTTGGAGAAGACTCTTGAGAGTCCATTGGACTGCAAGAAGATCCAACCAGTCCATCCTAAAGGAGATCAGTCCTGGGTGTTCATTGGAAGGACTGATGCTGAAGCTGAAACTCCAATATTTTGGCCACCTTAAGCAAAGAGTTGACTCATTAGAAAAGACCCTGATGCTGGGAGGGTTGGGGGCAGGAGGAGAAGGGGACGACAGAGGATGAGATGGCTGGATGGCATCACTGACTTGATGGACATGGGTTTGGGTAAACTCCGGGAGTTGGTGATGGACAGGGAGGCCTGGTATGCTGCAATTCATGGGCTCATAAAGAGTCAGACATGACTGAGTGACTGAACTGAACTGAACTGAACATTCCACTGTATTCCAGGTGGGGGATGTGATGAATTGGGAGATTGGGACTGAGGTATATGCACTGTGATGTGTAATACAGGTAGCTAGTGGGAAACTATTGTGTTGCACAGGGAACTCAGCTTGGTGTCCTGCTATGATTTAGATGGATGGAATCAGGGAGGGAGTTCTGAGAGGTATTGGACATATGTACACATAATAGCTGATTCAACATGCCAGCAAATTTGGAAGAACTAGCAGTGGTCACAGGACTGGAAAAGGTCAGTTTTCATCCCAATTCCAATGAAAGGCAATGATGAAGAATGCTTCAACTACCACACAACTGCACTCATCTCACATGCTAGTAAAGTAATGCTTAAAATTCTCCAAGTCAGGCTTCAACAGTATGAGAACCATGAAATTCCAGATGTTCAAGCTGGCTTTAGAAAAGGCAGAGGAACCAGAGATCAAATTGCCAACATCCACTGGATCATCGAAAAAGCAAGAGAAGTCCAGAAAACATCTATTTCTGCTTTACTGACTCTTTCAAAGCCTTTGACTGTGTGGATCACAAGAAACTGTGGAAAATTCTGAAAGAGATGGGAATAGCAGACCACCCGACATGCCTCTTGAGAAACCTGTAGCAGGTCAGGAAGCAACAGTTAGAACTGGACATGGAACAACAGACTGGTTCCAAATTGGTAAAGGAATATGTTAAGGCTGTATATTGTCACCCTGCTTATTTGACTTATATGCAGAGTACATCATGAGAAATGCCGACTGGATGAAGCACAAGCTGGAATCAAGATTGCCAGGAGAAATAGCAATAACCTCAGATAAACAGATGACACCACCCTTATGGCAGAAAGTGAAGAACTAAAGAGACTCTTTTTTTTTTTTTTTTCCCCCTAAGGAGCCTCTTATGAAAGTGAAAGAGGAGAGTGAAAAAAGTTGGCCTAAAACTCAACATTCAGAAAACTAAGAACATGGCATTCAGTCCCATCACTTCATGGCAAATAGACGGGGAAACTGTGACAGACTTTATTTTGGGACACTCCAAAATCACTGTGGATGGTGACTGCAGCCATGAAATTAAAAGATGCTTACTCCTTGGAAAGAAAGCTATGACCAACCTAGACAGCATATTAAAAAGCAGAGACATTAGTTTGCCAACAAAGGTCTGTCTAGTCAAGGCTAAGATTTTTCCAATAGTGATGCATGGATGTGAGAGTTGGACTATAAAGAAAGCTGAGCACCAGAGAATTGATGCTTTGAACTATGGTGTTGGAGAAGACTCTTGAGAGTCATTTGGACTGCAAGGGGATCAAACCAGTCAATCCAAAGGGAAATCAGTCCTGAATATTCATCAGAAGGACTGATCCTAAAGCTGAAACTGCAATACTTTGGCCACCTGATGTGAGGAACTGACTCATTGGAAAAGATTTTGATGCTGGGAAAGATTGATAGCAGGAGGAGAAGGGGATGACAGAGGATGAGATGGCTGGATGGCATCACTGACTCAATGGACATGAGTTTGAGTATACTCCGGGAGTTGGCAATGGACATGGAGGCCTGGCTTGCTGCAGTCCTTGGGGCCACAAAGAGTCAGACACGACTGGGCAACAGATTGAACTGACTGAATAGCTGATTCACTTCACTGCACAGCAGAAATTAATACATTGTAAAATAACTACACCTCAATTAAAAAAAAAAAATGAGAGTACCATATAACTACACAGGAGAGACAGTTAACTCAGAACTTCCTCTGGTATTTTCCCAAAAGTCTTGAAGGGCTATTTAGCATAATACTTGAATATCACACATGATAGTAAACAGTTTATTGGTTTCTATAAATAAAGACCAGTATTTATTTGGTTTCTAGAAGGGCTGGAAGACAAATAACCAAGTTTCAGTCACGTGTCAACTTGCTATTATACTAGCATGAACTTAGTCAACAGAATAGTTTGAATGTGGTGTCCTTATCAACAAATTGAGAAAGTCGACTACATTGTGTACTTCTTAACTAAATGCACAACCAAAACTTCAAATCTTGGGTGAGAAGGGGAGAAACAGAATGAGAATGACTGAAATGTAAATTTCCAAGAGGAGTTTTCAGATGAATGAATGGTTACAGAGTGGTAAAAATTGGTCTCCCCAATCTGGAGATGTTTACCTGGAGATATCAGACAAGATGACACTGGTTCCTTTCATATTCAACATTTCACCATTCATTGGAATACTTCAAAAAATGTACAATTTAGAGACACACTTCAGAGATTTTGTAGGTTCAGGCTACCACAGCAAAATGAGTGACAGATATTTTTTTGGTTTTCCAGTGCATATGAAAGTTATATTTACACTATACTTGTGGTCTACTAAGTGTGAAATATTAGCATATCTAAAAATGTACATACCTTACTTAAAATATTTTATTGATAAAAATATTAACCATCATCCTGAGCCTGAGTCATAATCTTTTTGCTAGTGTAGAGTCTTGCCTCAATGTTGGTGACGTCTGACTGATAAGGGTGCTAGTTGCTAAAGGTTGAGTTGGCTGTGAAAAAGTCCTTAAAATAAGAGGACAATGAAGTCTGCCCACTGACTCTTCTTTTCATGAATTATTTCTCTGCCTCATGCAATGCTGTTTAATAATATTTCCCCCACAGTATAACTTTTTTTCAAAATTGTAGTCAACCGTGTCAACCATAAGAATATATTAATATTATATTATATATTAATTATAATTATATACATAATTAATTTTATATATTATTATAATATATATAATTATATTAATTATCATATATATAATTATAATATATAATATATGTGTTGTGTATAATATATATTATTATATTATATATAGTATCATATTATATATATAATATATGATAATGTATTATATATAATTATATATACTTATTATAGAGTATATTTATTATATTGTAATATAATTATATAATTAATAATTATTCATATATAATACATTATATATTAATAATATGTTAATGTTATATGTATAACTTTCTCAAAATTGTAATCGACCCTGTTAACCATAACAATATATATATTATTATTATATATAATATATACTATTTTAGATCTGTTTTGTCATTTTGACAATCTTCACACCATATTCACAAGGAGTAGCTTCCGCTCAAGAAACTACTTTCTTTATTTATCCACTCATCTGTTAAAATTTTATCATAAGATTTCAGCAATTCAGTCGCATCTTCTAATTCTAGTTCTCTTGCTATTTCCACCATGTCTGCATATATTTCCTCCACTGATGTCTGGAACCCTTCAACATTATCTATGAGGGTTCAAATCAACTTCTCCCAAATCCCTGTGAATGTTGATATTTTGACCTCTTCCCATGAATCATGTATGTTCTCAGTGATACCTAGAATGATGAATTTTTCTCAGAAAGTTTTTGATTTACTTTGCCCAGATTCATCAGTGGAATCGCCATGACTGTCACAGTCTTACAAACTGTATTTCTTAAATAATAAGACTTGAGGGTCAAAATGATTCCTTGATCCATAAGTTACAAATGCATCTTGTGTTAACAGGCTTGAAACACATGAAGCAACAGCATTAATCTCATTGTACATCTCCATCAGAGTTCCTGGGTGACTAAATGCATTGTCAATGAGCAGTAATATTTTGAAAGGAATCTTCCTTTCTGAGCAGTAGGTCTCAATAGTGGGCTTAAAATATTCTTTACACCATGTTGTAAATAGATGTGCTGGTGTCCAGGTTTTCTACTTATAGATCACATGCAGAGTAGATTTCAGTCAGTTCAGTTCAGTCATTCAGTTGTGTTCGACTATTTGTGACCCCACGAACTGCAGCATGCCAGGCTTTCCTCTCCATCATCAACTCCCAGAGCCTACTCAAATTCATGTCCATCCAGTCAGAGATGCCATCCAACCATCTCATCCTCTGTTGTCCCCTTCTCCTCCTGCCTTCAGTCTTTCCCAGCGTCAGGGTCTTTTCAAATGAGTCAGCTCTTCTCATGAGGTGGCCAAAGTATTGGAGTTTCAGCGTCAGCATCAGTCCTTCCAATGAATATTCAGGACTGATTTCCTTGAGGATTGACTGGTTTGATCTCCTTGCAACCCAAGGGACTCTCAGGATTCTTCTCCAACACCATATTTCAAAAGCATCAATTCTTTGACCCTCAGTTTTCTTTATAGTCCATCTATAAAGAAGTAGATTTAACAAAATAAGTAAGAGTCATGGGATTTTCAGAATAATAAATAAGAAATGGCAATGCGCTCCAGTATTCTTGCCTGGGAAATACCATGGACAGAAGAGCCTGGTGGGCTACAGTCTAAGGGGTCACAATGAGTCAGCCATGACTGAGCGACTGAGCCCACAAATGAGATTTGGCTTCAATTTAAAGTTCACTTGAGTGACTGCCAAGAGACTGCTTGTCCTTTGAGGCTTTAAAGCCAGGCATAGAATCTCCTCTCTAGCTATGAAAGACCTAAATGGCATCTTCCTTCAATGTAAGGCTGTTTCTTCTAGATTGAAAACCTATTGTTTAGAGAAGTTAGCTTCATTAATTTCCTTAGCTAGAACTTGTAAATAACTTGCAGCTTCTATATCAGTACTTGCTTCTTCACCTTGCACTTACTGTGGTAGAGATGGTGTCCCTCCTGACACCTCATGAAAGAACCTCTGTGATCTTCACGCTTTTGTTCTGTAGCTTCCTTACCTGTCTCAGTCTTCAAAGAGTTGAAGAGAAAAAGGGCCTTGCTCTCAATTAAGCTTTGGCTTAGGGGGATGTTTTGGCCAGTTTGTTGTTTTACCCAGACCACTGAAACTGTCCCTATATCAGCTATAAGGCTGTTTTGCTTTCTATCAGTATGTGCTCAGTGTAGTGACACTCTTAATTTTCTTCAAGAACTTTCCCTTTGCATTCACAACTTGGCTAACAGTTTGGTGTAAGAAGCCTTGCTCTTGACGTATCCCAGCTTTCAACATGCCTTCCTCACTGAACTTAGTAATTTCTAACTTTTGATTTAAAGTAAAAGACATACAAATTTTCTTTCACTTGAACACTCAGAGGCCACTGTAGGGTTATTAATCGGCCTAATTTTAATATTATTGTGTCTCAAGGTATAGGAAGATATGAAAGAATTGAGTTGGTGGAGTGGTCAGATCACACACATTTATCAACTAAGCCTGCAGTCTTACATGGATGCAGTTCATGATGTCCCAATAATATTATAATATTAATATTAAAGATCATTGATTACAGATCACCATAACAAATATTACAATAAAGAGAAAGTTTGGACTATTGTAAGAATTCTCAAAACATGACACAGAGGCAAAAACTGTGCAAATACTATCAGAAAAATGGTGCTGATAAATGCAAAGTTGTCATAAATCTTCAACTTGTAAAAAAAAAAATTTATAAGCATAATAAAGCAAAGTTCAATAAAATAAGATATGCCTGTACCTTAGTTTGAGAGAGTCAATTTATATAAGCAAAAATAACTTTTATGGATTATGCAAATAAGCACAAAAAGGAAATTGTCAAAATCAAAGGACAAAAGTGAAGAGAATGCAAGCCAAAAAAGTCTAGCATACCACAGTATCCTTTCAAATGCTTAGCAGACAGTCAAATATACACACAATACACCACAGCCATACAGATGCATTCTCATAAGATTGACATTCTTATCAAGTCCTTGTATGAGGAAAAACCTCGAAAGATGGTTGGAACAGGATATTAGACACTGTAGAAAATAAATTTTTAATATTGGAAGTTTAGAAAGAAAAGCACAGAGAATAAAGTTATAGAAATTGTTGTTGAGGGGCTAAGAGTGTTTGAGGATAGAAACAGAAAGTCTAATATACATTTGAAAGGAGGATCAGCCCTAGAAACTAGAGAGAAGAGTGGAAAATCAATACTCAAAGAGATAAAAGATGAGAGATTTCCAGAAAAGAGAAACAAGTCAGATATTTCAAAGTCCTTCTAACTACTAATGAGGATCAATTTAGTTAGTCCACAACTCATGCATTTTATATCAACTTTGCAAAATCTCAAGGATGAAGAAGAAGATCACTTACAAAGGTGAGACAATCAGATCAACAGCAGACTTTAAGTAAATCCTTAGATTTTTATGGTGGGTGAGAGTCACTAAGGATTACATTTTAAAAAAATAAGAGTATAGCTTCTTCGTGCAATAGAAGCATGATATTAGGAGTCAGAGACCTCTGTGGTCTGGTTTCACTTCAGCCCCTAATTGAAATGAGCACTCTCAGTTCTGTGTTTGTTTCCTAAAGAATATGAGTGAGATGTTAGGAGTCATGAATCCTGCAATTTGGTGGTTTTCTGAACTCTTACATTGGTGCGTATATTTCTCAGTTCACACCCTCAGCCTTCCTGATACTCCTCAACAGTATCTTGATGCTCTCACATTTTCAATCACATTCTCAAGAGCTCCAGGCTATTTGCTGTATCTTTTCCATGCCTGGGCCATGAGGGAGATAAATGAGTCACACAGACAGGCAGACACACACACACACACATGCTCTCTCTCTCTCTCTCACACACACACATAGATAAACACATACAGATAAAACTAATTCTAAAGTCAAAAGGATTTGGTGTCTTCAAAACTTGGTTTCAGTTCAGTTCAGTTCAATTCAGTCCCTCAGTCCTGTCTGACTCTTTGAGACCCCATGAATCGCAGCACGCCAGGCCTTCCTGTCCATCACCAACTCCCGGAGTCTACTCAAACTCATGTTCATCGAGTCGGTGATGCCATCCAGCCATCTCATCCTCTGTCGTCCCCTTCTCCTCCTGCCCTCAATCTTTCCCAGCATCAGGGTCTTTTCAAATGAGTCAGCTCTTCTCATGAGGTGGCCAAAGTATTGGAGTTTCAGCTTCAGCATCAGTCCTTCCAATGAACACCCAGGACTGATCTCCTTTAGGATGGACTGGTTGGATCTCCTTGCAGTCCAAGGGACTCTCAAGAGTCTTCTCCAACACCACAGTTTGAAAACATCAATTTTTCAGCACTCAGCTTTCTTCACATTCCAACTCTCACATCCATACATGACCACTGGAAAAACCATAGCCTTGACCAGACAGACCTTTGTTGGCAAAGTAATGTCTCTGCTTTTTAATATGCTATCTAGGTTGGTCATAACTTTCCTTCCAAGAAGTAAGCAAGTGTATGCAAATACATTGTTAACTTATAGATTTTTTTTCTGTTGAAAGCACCTATAAATTTCATCAGTCAGTCAACACAATATATTGGTTGCATGCACATACATACAATATCCAAATTTTCTCTATATGTACAACCAATGAATAATTTTGCAAATAATTTTTGCAATTTTTATTTACTATCTCTCAAATGTAATCAGAATATCACTTACTACATGCTTTTTATGGTATAAATATCACCTAAATTTTAGTATCAATGAAAAGCTCATTCTGAGCACAAAATAATTCACATTTTTTCTTTCTTTATGTAAACTAGAAATCTCCAGCTTTAGCAAAAATGGAGCTTAAACTCAGAGGAGCTGTTGGCTAGCTTCATAGAAAAAGAGCCATTGCTAATTTTTTAAAATCAAACTATTAAAAAAAAACCCACTAAATAAATGAAGATACTTCAAGTTTTAATTACCTAAGTTGTTGCAAGAAATTTAGAATTCTTACATATTTTGAAAACCCATGAAGTCTATAGAAGCAAGCAGTCTCACTCTGGAAAAGTTAGGCAGCAGAAAACCAGATATTTTGGACACCAGTGTTCAAATAGTTGCTGTGAGTCTTACAGCCTCCCAACAAGAGTTTTGTGACTTACCTTAGAGTCATAGGCTTCTTGTTTTCTTAAACAGCTTGTGTGTGTGAGGAAAGTAAGAAAATCAGCCTCTCAAAGACATAGTCAACTGTTGGCTTGTTTGTTTAAAACAAACCAGTTTTGTGGAATTAGCTCTATCTTACTTTGTGCATTTTAGGTTGAAGGTTAGACAAGGGTCAAGTAGGAGATTTCAACACATCTGATAGAAGTTTGTTCTTCATGAGAAGAGAAAAGCCTTTCTCCAGTCCAGCCCAACACCCCCCATCTTAAACTCTTTGTACTGTTTGTATGTGTAAGAAGGCTAAGGGCAGCACAGGGCAATTTTAAACGCCAAAGCACAAATCCATAACACTCATCATTACCTATCTTTGGGAACTATTATATAGCCTTAAAGATCACTGTTCAAATATGATCATTGCATTGAAATTGATGAGGTCACATTGGATTGTATTAGTGGATTAGAAACCAAGGGAAGACATTTTTTTAAGAGAAATTATTACAGCACAATATTTATGAAAGTGAAACAAAGTGGTATTTCTAGATATTTAAAATCTGTTATTACTCTCTGCACTTAAGAAAAAAAGTCTGCAATGATTTTACATATTGTTTTCATAGATGACTGCTAATTGTTTATGCATTATTGTTTGTTTATGGGAGTTTCAAGTACTTTTACAAATCTCCAAGAATGGTACTAAAAGTTCCACCTACCTTAATGATGTCACCATTTCCAAAACTGTATTTTAGCAGAGAGAGAGAAAGAAGAAGAAAAGAGAGACAAGTTGTGAGGATGGAGGATGTCTGAGCTCTGCCTCACACTGACAGTGTCCACAGGGTGAAGAGCAGCCACACCAAAGAGACTGGGCGATGAGAAAAGGGGGGGAGGTGTCACCTTGTCCTCAGCCGCAAAGCTTTGCATTGACCTCTACCCCGTCTCCCAGTCTTGGTTAAGAGACTTCTTCTCCACGTCCACTGCATGTTTTTTAACAGTGCACTGGGCGGAAGGAGAAGGGGATGACAGAGGATGAGACGGGTGGATGGCATCACCGACTCAATGGACATGAGTTTAAGTAAACTCCGGGAGTTGGTGATGGACAGGGAGGCCTGGAGTGCTGCGGTCCATGGGGTCGCAGAGTCGGACACAACTGAGCGACTGAACTGATCACTCTGTATTTAATCATCTCCTTCACCTGTCTTCCTTTCTAGACTCTAGTCAATGTCTCATTTGCCTCTGTGTCCCTAAAGCCTGACACAGTCCTATGTCCCTAAAGCTTTAGTCCCATATCCTTAAAGCTAGAGCACAGAGTATGTGCTCAATAAATATTTAACAAGTAATTGAGACCGGAAGTCACAGCCACTTGTTGTAGAAAGATGAACTGCTATGCTACACACACTTAAAATGCATAGCATTTTGTCCATACAACTGAATTCCACATATTTAACTAGCTGTGTTGTCTTTTAGATACAACTCTCCTGTCCTTCAACTGTGTCATGGTTGAATACCGCCTGATCCTGCTTTCATAATTTCTGTTACTTCTTTAAGATGCAAGCCATTTTAAACACATGGCAATAAAATATTTTCTATTCTTTTTTAACTCTTTATAACAGAGCCATAAAGAAAAAAGGAAACTATTTAAAAATAATGCAATGATATCATCAATAAGGTCAAGCAGCATTCTATGGACAAAATGGATGGTAAGTAAAAATCAGGGTAGCCACTGAAGTTGTCCAAGCCTGGATACAGAAAGAAAACAAGACAAATATGCTTGAATTACATGATAAGAAAAATTAAACACAACTGT
Source organism: Muntiacus reevesi (assembly GCF_963930625.1). Taxonomy (NCBI): domain Eukaryota; kingdom Metazoa; phylum Chordata; class Mammalia; order Artiodactyla; family Cervidae; genus Muntiacus; species Muntiacus reevesi. Next base: position 10,332,631 of record NC_089263.1, on the reverse strand, counting down.
ATTATAATTTCATAATGAAGGATTTTCTTTTACATTACTTTCTAATTAAATCCCAAAGCCTATCACGTTTTAAATAATTTTCTACCAGTGTTGCATAGTATGGAAGCCTGCACCACAAACAGCTCATAATATTCTTAACCCCTTGCAGTCTATGTTTTAAGGTTGAAATGACCATATGTAAAACCATACATTGAACTTTCTCACACACTGATTTTAGCAGATAATCATTTGGAATGAATCATATAATTAAAGTTACAGCAGGAACCTCAATTTATTAAAGTTACCAAAAAATAACTCATGAAATATGAAACATGGTGGATATGTATGGTTTTTGCCTTATGTTGTCAATAAATAATATTCTTATTGCTCATAATACTTCTCTGTCAGTTATTTCCCATTTTTTGAAGCAGAATTAATTGTTTCAATGGCACTGAGTAGCGATCCTTCATTCCTGAGCCTTTCTTACTTTGATCTGGTCTTCCCAGGTGGCGCTGATGGTAAAGAACCCACCTGCCAATTCAGGAGACGTAACAGATGCAGGTTTGATCCCTGGGTATGGAAGATTCCCTGGAGAAGGAAATGGCAAACCCACTCCAGTATTCTCGCTGGGAAAGTCGCTTGTTTTGAATTCTTTTTCTACCACGTGAAAATATAAAAAGCATTCTTGCTTGCAGACCACACAGAAACAGGTGACAGGCTAAATCTGGCCCACAGGCTATCATTGGCTGATCCCAGGACCATAGACTTCTTAGAGATAGAAACAGGTCTTGTAATTTTGTGTGTCTTCCATGGCAACTAGAACTGTAACAGCCTCTTCTAGAGCCTAACAGTTGCTTATCTTTCATATAGCTTAAAGCTGAAGTTGTTCACCATTCACTCAGGATTTTAGACAACCAATTTGAGAACATTAGGAGGATATATAAGAACTTATTTAAAAAGAGAGAGAGAGGTTTTAGAGGTTGAAATTCCCAAGGAAGAGGGAAGCAAAGACCCAACTTCCCTTGTGACTTTACGGAGTTATCAGGATGTCTGTGTTCAAACACAGTATTTCTTTGAACTAAGCAGAATCTCAGAAAGGGCAGAAGGCAGGCTCAAAGCTGCAGATGCCATTTTGAATGCAAGCTTCATATGGTCTCCGTGGGAGTCTGTAAAACCCAGCGCTCTGCTCTGTGGGAGTTCCTCCCTTTTAGCGTGATGGTTCTGTATTTAATTACACTGTATATTTTCTTCTTTAGTGCTGTGATACCGACAGACAGAGATGCAGAGAGTGGAGGAGATAGAGAGAGAAGAGCTGTACTCCAGGCCTGTAGATAAGGGACACATTCTCAACATCCAAACCACAGAGCACACTTAGATACTCCCCCTCGACATTATTTATCTAGAAGGCTCTCTTTGAATTATAGTACCAAAGGGGGGAAATACTCATTTAATGAAGAGAGAGTTTGGTCCAGTTTAAAAGCCATAATTTTGTATGCATGTCAGAAAAAGCACATAATCTGAACAATAAATTCCTCCAGCCAGACTGAGGGCCCACTTGCCACTGGAATCTGTTTTTCTTTTTAATATAATGAGGCGACATCCCTTTCCTTGGAGAGGAGAGTTCAATAGTTTAATTTTTGTTAACTGAGATCCCTTGTACGAAGGTAAATTGCATTGCCTTTTCTATTACTAGCTCTGTTAATTGTCAAGCAATCAGAGTTTACGCACTCATCCAAGACAGCAGAGAATTTGCCAGAATGTTACAAAATAAGACCTGACAAAGCACAATAATCTTTAGTTTATTGATGTGCTACCAGGCTGCTGAAAGCATCAGATCAGTAATGTGCTTTGGTTAGGAAAGTGGGGTCTAGGGAGAAATTTTGGGAGTAACAGAGAGAACATCAGGGCTTGCAGAGAAAAAAAAAATATATTAGGAGTTAAAAGGGAAAAAAAAATGTTTGTGGTGGGATTTTAGAGTTTATGAAATAAACACAGAACTTGTAGGGGTTCTGAAGGAAAACACATCTGGGGTGGACAAACGAACTTTGGCCTCAGTGGCCAAACATGATTTATTTTTTGGTGTGGGTGGAGTGCTGTATATTATGATATAAATAACGTACACAAATGCTAGACTTCCAGAAAAAATACACTCCAAAGATAATCATTTTACATAATGAGAGCTCTTACATTATGGTTTACTGAAATAAAAATGAAGTGGCCAGGATAGCAAAGTTGAATCTAGATTTAGCTAAAAAAGATTAAAAGTAAGGATTCCATGAAATGTCTCAGGTGCTTTTCAAGTCTCCTTAGAAATCTGAACTTTCAATGCTGAGAAAAATAATGCAAAATTTACTTTAAGGACTTTTAAGATCTGCAAAATCTATTTTTGGAAGATGATTGCCATCTCCCAGTGCTCTTCCCTGGACTATTCTGTCCCATGTCCAGGAAGGGATCCTGCCTTGGACTTGTCGTGTCAAATACCCAACAGGACTTGCAAGCAGAAGTCACATTGGGACCCTCTGGGATAGTGACAGCAAAAGCTTGATGGTCATGCCACCTTTCAAGCTGTACTTCCTCCTAAGTGCTTCAAGGGTCTAAGTTTCCACTTTGATAATTTGACTTTGTAGTCAGCCTGACCCCAGAAATTAAGATTTGAGCCACAGTATTAAATTGTTCCTTCAGATTGGAATTTAAGCTCTAAAAAGCAAAATATCAATACTTTCTTTACTAACTGACATAGAATGAATTTAGGAAGCAGACCTACCTTAATGCTGTAGTCATACTCAAACTTATTTTAGGAGTCAAAGGAGGAAAATGTAAAAAGCCTCCAAATAAATGAAAAAATGTCAGTGAAGCAACTATCTTCACAAGTCTAAATCCATGCTAACTAAAGACCAAAAGGATAAAAATTTCTGATTTGGGAGTTTGATATGAAATTTTTTTAAAAAAGGTTTGGTTGAGTGTAAGAGTTTGTGGGTATGTATGGGAGATAAATGTGTGTGTGTATGTATGTGTGTGTGAAAGAGAGAAAAAGTGAGAGAAAAAGGGATTGAGATTCTCTACCTTGCAATAAAAGATGGCAAGGTGATAAATTAGTGCTCTCAACTGAAATTGATTACTTTGTGTTCCCATCCAGTTCATGTGGCAGCCACACAGATGCTCTGAAACACCTTAATGACACATTGGAGGAAACTTCTCAAGCAGGCTCCGTGCCGCGCTCCTTCCCTTCCTCCCCACATTGGCTCCGGGAGTGAACTGCTGTGTACGCTGCATATATTAGGGGAACTGCCATGCAAACATCCCTGGACTCCCTCCTGCCCGGAGACGTCTTTATTTTATATATCAGGAATCCTTTTGACAATCCTAGGAGCCTAAATGCTAAAATGACAAATGTAAGTGATTTTGTCTGTTCAGTGCTTGGATATATCTATCCCTAGCTCTCTGGAGAGGCTGCGAATATAGTAAAAAGATGAAACAGCACCGAGCCACCTAGAGGCAATCTTATCCCAGCCTGCCCAGCAAAGCAAAGCAAAGTTGTGAGGCTTATTGCCATAATTGTAGATTAAATGAAACTGCCTAGTTTATTCTCAGAGATTAAAAAGAACAAGTTGCCAATATGTTTGAATGAAAGGAGTACTCCACAAGTTGGAATCATTTCAGTCAACACTCCAGTTTTAAATAATTTAAGACATTTCCTATGGTAAAATTCCTAGTGGAATGCATTGATAACTGCTGAAATGTAATCAGTTTCACTCCATTGCAGTTTTGAGGATAGCTGATGATCTAAGAAATGTCAGAAAGTATTCAGAAATATAGATACATAAGTATTCCATATATTTCAATAAATATTAATTATCAGTTACTATCAAAATTGCTATAAGTACAAGATAAAATATTAATATAATAAATAATAACAATGTTTTACCACTTGAGGATCTTCCAGCTCTGAAAGCCCACTCAGACGTTGATGTATGTGACTGGATTATGGAGCACTGCAAAAGTTCTTCAAATATTCTATGAGTTATTCATACTTTCAGTTTCATTAATAATCTGTATCTGTGTTGAACAATTCCATTTTTAATAATTCTGAATCTGTATTCACTATTTTTTAGGGTTCTATGGAATCTAAAGCTCATTTTCACTTGGGGTTTCATAAACATTGAGCAGTTGCCACAAAGGCAATGGTGATTTGAAGGACTGTAGTCAATAAAGGACACTCTAATGATCAACAGACTCAGGCAACGGTACATGTTCATTTTTATACAGATAGAGCATATAGCTTACCCTCCAGCCCCCATCAAGGATGTTCTGCTGCCAAGAGAACACTCCCTCCAGTAGGAAGCTGTCTTTCTCCTGGAGGCTTTCAATGCTCTTATTCTCAGAAAGGTCCTTTCCTCTCTCGGCTTTTGCCCCAGGTTTTCTGGGACTTAGTCCTGCTCACCTGCTGCAAGAAACCATCCTCAGAATGTTCTTGAGTGGAGACTAGGTGAAATGAAGATCAGTGTCCTGATGACATCATCTTCTAGCCCAGCTGAACCAAAAGCATCCCTTATTCCTCCTGCAAACACTGTGAAATATTTACCCTTTGACATCTGCATAAGCAAGTGATCCAGAAATATGTATATATATTTTCCAAAGAATATCTTGTAGTGTATGTTGACAAAAACACTAGCTGCTTGCAAAGTAGAAGTAGTCTCTTATTAAGTAAAGTGGTTTAAAGCTTTTCCCAGCCTTATTCCTCATCATTTAAAGAAGTCACTGCTTGAGTTTGTAACTTTCTAAAGCTACACTGTTAATGCCTCTCATACAGGAGACCTACATGTTTTAAAGCTCTGCTTAAGCAAAAGTTTCCCCGGATATAGGATTGATTTTACCTACAATTATATACAAAAGATGGGCTTCCTAGGTGGCATTAGTGGTAAAAAATCTGCCTGCCAATGCAGGTAGATGTAAGAGACAAAGGTTTGGTCTCTGGGTCAAGAAGATCCCATGGAGCAGAGCATGGCAACCCACTCCAGTATTTTTCCCTGGAGAATCCCATGGACAGAGGAGCCTGGCAGACTATAGTCCATAAGGTCGCAAAGAGTTGGACACGACTGAAGTAACTTAGCACACACATGCATACACGCCAAAGATATTTGATTAACTTAACAAAAGCAAAAGGAACATAGCTAGTTCTATATAGTTTGCTTTTCAAAACAGTTCTTCATTTAAGGTCTCAGTTGCCCTTCTCAAGGTAAACAGGCTAGTGCATCCCCTATATGAAGACACTGAAATCCCAAGAGCTCAAACTACTTGTCCAAAGTAACTGATTACTGAGTGTGGCCAAATACACCTAGACTAAAATGTGAGGGATAGAGAGGTGGGGAGTTTGGCTGTGGTGTAGCCTGTGTCTTCAAGAGAGCTCTACCACCTGACCTATTCTCCATTGCAGCAGAACAAATAAAACTGTGACCTATGTAATACAGAGCTGTTACTTACATAGAGCTGTTTTCGAGTAATTCCAACAAAGTCAGTATATTTCTCAAGCTCCATGTTTTGCTCCCTACAGGAAGTGGGATCCTCCAAGCTCTTTGGTGAACATCCTAGTGCTAGAATAAGGTGTTATGCCTCCGGCTCCCTGGATGTCACTGCTATTAACTAAGCCCACCTAAGGAGGCTTTTGAATGAAAGTGGGAAGGAGACTGATATGGGAAAAACAGCACATATCTTTGAATCTCTACCTCATTCTGTTGATTGAGGCCAGGGCACACAGTTTTTGCTTGAAAGAATCATCATATTCTGAAGGACGATTGTCAGATTTTTTTTCATAGAAATGGAACATTAAAAAAAAAAAAAAAGAAATGGAACATTTTCATAGAGAGATCTTACATTAAGCACCTCTTTTATTAACAAATGCTGAGCTTTCCTGAATGAAGATTCCTTCTTGCTTTAGTGCCTCTTGAGTTATCCCCTAAGAACCCTAGAACCCTAGAGAATCTAGTTTGAATATAATTCTCCTAAGTGACTGAATTAAAAACACACATCCTGAAGCAGAGGCCTCTTCCCATTTGATTCTGTGAGTTGACTGAATCGTCCTTATTTCATTCACTTCCTTCCAGATATTTCTCCCCATGAGTTCAACCAAAAACTTTCTTTTATGATTTGATTAAATGTTTCCTCATAACATTAATAAGATTCTCTAGCTATCTCTTTTTACTATCATCTAGTTTATCCTCTAAGAACACCCTTCCTGTTCAATAATTATGTACTGAGGGATTTTCTTCATGGTCCAATGGTTAAGATGCCATGCTTCCAATGCAGGTTCAGTCTCTGGTTGGGGAAATAGATCCTACTTGCCGCAACTAAAGATCCCACATGCCACAGTTAAGATCTGGTGTAGCCAAATAAATAAAAATATTTTAAAAATTAAAAAAAATTGCAATATCATTAAAAATAATAATTGTGTATTGAGTAACCTTTATATGCCAGCCAGGTACTGAGAAATCTCTGAGGATTTGTATTTGGAAGTCAAAAGATCCAATTCTATTTTAAGGGATTCTGCCTTTCTTTATTCCCTACTCAACAGACCTCAACATTTTTGGAGATACTTAACCAAAAGCTGAAAAAAAAATCAAGTAGATAGGAAGAATTGCTTCTTCCATGGGAGTTTTTGGGGTAAAAGTGCAATTAAGTTAAGTGGGAAGTCACATACAATTACATTCAGGGAAATATAAGCAGACTTTGTAAAGCAGTTGTTGCCTTTCCTTGTATTGAATAACATAATACATTATTTGAATAGTTCTATTATCTATTCTTAACTGAAACATATAGTGCCTGTCCTATTTCTTCAAAAAGCTTGTTAATATGCAATCACCTAGTACAACTGCTAAGTTTTTAAAGGTCACCCATGTTTTATTCATAAAGAGTGGTTTTCTGGAGGGGAAGAAGGTTACAATGTCATGTAATACCATATTCTGATGGAGGCTTTGCTTTCCAAGATATGTTCTAATGGATTGGATGGGGAAAGAGTGAGATTTTAAGGAGAGGGAAGTGAATTGTTTCATAGACATCAATAAAACTTCATGAAGAATTGAGAAGACTTTCAAATGGAGGAGGCAGATTTACACTATGTCAAAACTCTTTTGAGTAAGTTTGGCATCCTGTGCTATTTATGTTTACAAGCATTCAATTCCCTTTAGGCCAGAAACATGAGAACAAATGTTTCCCAGCCCCCCTGAAGTGTGGTGGTCATGTGGTTAGTTCAATCCAATGAAATGTGAGTAGAAATGGGTGCCATTTGCAAACTACAGCATTTAATTAATGCTGCTTGAACTACCAGCTTCCTCTTCTTCTATCATGGTCACTCGGAAGGACATGTTTTAAATGCACAGATTAGTATCTGGGTGGATGGGTTACTATGATCAGGGTTTATCACCTTTTTATAGATGTTAATCAAATTTTTCAAGGTCACAAAAACTTTTTAGGAACAGAGAATTAAAAAATAATAATAATTCAGATATTCATTTCCTAGGCCAAATCTCTGTATATAGCTGATAATCTGTATTTTAAGAGGAAGTAGTAGTAGCTAGTATTCCAGTCCTTGGAAATATTTTCTTTCTACTACTTTAATCTGCACTTCAATGTACACGGCAACAAAACTAGCATCTCTTCCCTTTAAATTCAAAAATAAAATCACAACATATTTCTCTATTTTTTTTTTTTTTTTTACATATTTATTTTTAGAGGCCCTGCGTTAATCCTCATCACACCAGCCACAGTGACAAGTACATCTCTCTGTATTGAGTTCAGTTCAGTTGTTCGGTCATGTCTGACTCTTTGTGACCCCATGAACCTCAGCACACCAGGCCTCGATGTCCATCACCAACTCCCAGAGTTTACCCAAAACAATGTCCATTGAGTCGGTGATGCCATCCAACCATCTCATCCTCTGTTATCTCCTCCTCCTGCCTTCAACCTTTCCCAGCATCAGGGTCTTTTCAAATGAGTCAGCTCTTCACAATCAGGTGGCCAAAGTATTGGAGCTTCAGCTTCAACATCAGTCCTTCCAATGAACACCCAGGACTGATCTCCTTGAGGATGGACTGGTTGGATCTCCTTGCAGTCCAAAGGACTCTCAAGAGTCTTCTCCAACACCACAGTTCAAAAGCATCAATTCTTCGGTGATTAGCTTTCTTTATAGTCCAACTCTTACATCCATACATGACAACTGAAAAAACCATAGCCTTGACTAAACGGACCTTTGTTGGCAAACTAATGCTTCTGTTTTTTAATATGCTGTCTAGGTTGGTCATAACTTTCCTTCCAAGGAATAAGTGTCTTTTAATTTCTTGGCTGCAGTCACCATCTGCAGTGATTTTGGAGCCCAGAAAAATAAAGTCAGTCACTGTTTCCATTGTTTCCTCATCTATTTGCCATGAAGTGATGGGGCCTGAGGTCATGATCTTAGTTTTATGAATGTTGAGCTTTTTTTCTTTTTTTTTGAATGTTGAGCTTTAAGTCAACTTTTCACTCTCCACTTTCACTTTCATCAAAAGACTCTTTAGTTCTCTTCACTTTCTGCTGTAAGGGTAGTATCATCTGCATGTCTGAGGTTATTGATATTTCTCCCGGCAATCTTGATTCCAGCTTGTGCTTCCTCCAGCCCAGCGATTCTCATGATGTACTCTGCATATAAGTTAAATAAGCAGGGTGACAATATACAGCCCTGACGTACTCCTTTTCCTATTTGGAACCTGTTTTTCTATGTCCAGTTCTAACTGTTGCTTCCTGACCTGCATACAGGTTTCTCAAGAGACAGGTCAGGTGGTCTGGTATTTCCATCTTTCAGAATTTTCCATAGTTTATTGTGATCCACACAGTCAAAGGTTTTGCATAGTCAATAAAGCAGAAATAGATGCTTTTCTGGAACTCTCTTGCTTTTTCAGTGTTCTAGTGGATGCTGGCGATTTGATCTCTGGTTCCTCTGCCTTTTCTAAATCGAGCTTGAACATCTGGAGGTTATCGGTTCATGTATTGCTGAAGCCTGGCTTGGAGAATTTTGAGCATTATTTTACTAGCATGTGAGATGAGTGCAATTGTGCAGTAGTTTGAGCATTCTTTGGCATTGCCTTTCTTTGAGATTGGAATGAAAACAACTTTTCTATTCTTGTGGCCACTGCTGAGTTTTCCAAATTTGCTGGCATATGGAGTACAGCACATTCACAATATCATCTTTTATTATTTGAAATAGCTCAACTGGAATTCCATCACCTCCACTAGCTTTGTTCATAGTGATGCTTCCTAAGGTCCACTTGACTTCATATTCCAGGATGTCTGGCTCTAGCTGAGTGATCACACCATCATGATTATCTGGGTCATAAAGATATTTTGTGTACAGTTCTTCTGTGTATTCTTGCCACTTCTTCTTAATATCTTCTGCTTCTGCTAGGTCTATACCATTTCTGTCCTTGAGCCCATCTTTGCATGAAAAGTTCCTTTGGTATCTCTAATTTTCTTGAGGAGATCTCTAGTCTTTCCCATTCTATTGTTTTCCTCTATTTCTTTGCACTGATCACTGAGGAAGGCTTTCTTATCTCTCCTGGCTATTCTTTGGAACTCTGCATTCAAATGGGTATATCTTCCCTTTTCTCCTTTGCCTTTCTCTTCTCTTCTTTTCACAGCTATTTGTAAGACCTCCTCAGGTAGCCATTTTGCTTTTTTGCATTTCTTTTTCTTAGGGATGGCCTTGATCCCTGTCTCCTGTACAATGTCACGAACCTCCTTCCATAGTTCATTAGGCACTCTGTCTATCATATCTAGCCCCTTAAATCTACTTCTCACTTCCACTGTATTGTCCTAAGGGATATGATTTAGGTCATACCTGAATGATCTAGTGGTTTTCCCTACTTTCTTCAATTTAAGTCTGAATTTGGCAATAAGGAGTTCATGATCTGAGCCACAGTCAGCTCCCGGTCTTGTTTTTGCTGACCGTATATAGCTTCTCCATCTTTGGCTGCAAAGAATAAAATGAATCTGATTTCAGTGTTGGCCATTTGGTGATGTCCCTGTGTAGAGTCTTGTCTTTTGTCATTGGAAGAGGGTGTTTGCTATGACCAGTGCATTCTCTTGGCAGAACTCTATTAGGCTTTACCCTGCTTCATTTTGTACTCCAAGGCCTAATTTCCCTGTTACTCCAGGTGTTTCTTGACTTCCTACTTTTGCTTTCCAGTCCCCTATAATGAAAAGGACATCTTTTTTGGGTGTTAGTTCTAAAAGGTCTTGTAGGTCTTCATGGAACCATTCAACTTCACCTTCTTCAGTGTTAATGGTCAGGACATAGACTTGGATTACTATGATATGGAATGGTTTGCCTTGGAAACGAACAGAGATCATTCTGTCATTTTTGAGATTGCACCCAAGTACTGCATTTTGGACTCTTTTGTTGACTATGATGGCTACTCCATTTCTTCTAAGGGATTCTTGCCCACAGTAATAGATATAATGATCATCTGAGTTAAATTCACCTATTTCAGTCCATTTTAGTTGGCTGATTTCTGAAATGTCGACATTCACTCTTGCCATCTCCTGTTTGTAATAGTGCTCAATATTATTAATGTATTAGTATTATTATTTCAATGTATTAGTGTTTTAGTATTACACTTAGTGTAATATGCTTAGTGTATTAATGTACTAGTATTATGTATTAGTGTTTTGTATTAGTGCTCAATAAATCTTTGACTTTCAGTAAATGAAAATTTAAGCTCTGTTTTTCCACCTTGATTAATTTTCACTGTCTTTCTAACCATAAAATTTAAAAACCACAAGGTCATCTTTGATTTATCCCTCTTCCTCAAGACAAGAAGCCAAAAGACTACTGAGAAGTTTGTGATAATTGGTCATAACATTAAATATACATAAATGGCTGATGGCTTATATGTGTATATATATACATGTGTGTATATATATATATATATACATATTCAACAGCTTGAATGCAACAGTTTTAGAATTCATCCATAACTTATGTAGAGAAATAGAGATTTACAGATTATAGAAAAAGCACTCATTAAGAAACTTGAGCCAATATGAGTCACCACAGATGCTGAGAAATATAAGTTTATGGTAACACGGAGAAATGGACACAGTTCAGATTAAAAAAAAACAATTAGTAAAGAAATACTAGTAGTGCTAAACAAGAAAGGTAAAGCTGTGTCAAAGTTCAGAAAATATGTCAAATATTAGTAAGAAAATCACTGAAAGCTGAAATGCCTATGTGTTTTTTTGTTTGTATTCCTTAAATCAGCTTAAAAACAAGCCAAGCAGTTTTGGTAAGTTTTTTTTTTTTCTTTTTTAATTTACCTATATTCCCTTTTGAATCGAAGTCACATATTCTCCCAGTTTGTATTTAAACAGACCAGTTGTGTTGTCTTGAAAATGACTCCTCCCACACTGCCTTACTTCTCACTCCTCTAAAATAGAGCCTCGATATTGTATCATAGATCATGAGGCAAAAGTTAAGCTATGAGGGGTACTTCCCTGGCTCTCCAGTGATTAAGAACCCACTTTCCAATGCTGGGGATTGAGTCTGACCCCTGGTCAGGGAACTAAGATATCACATGCCGTGGAGCAATGAAGCCTGTGAGCTGCAACTAAAGAGCTTCTATGAAGAGCCTGTGCTCCACAACAAAGTCCTAGTGCAGCCAAAGAAAAAAGAAAAAAGAAAGAGAGAGAGAAAGAATATTCCTTAAAAAAAAATTAAGGTTGTAAGGAATTTGTGAAGGTAGAGCCTGCCAGAAAAAGGAGTAATATAAAATACACTGGGTTAGTGACTTGCTTTTATTTGTTAATATTGCTGCTGCTATATTTTAAGAATATATCCTCATGAAAAATGATTTAATTATGCTTCTACCTGGAGGCTCCCACAAAAGATGCAATTTTAAAATACAACAAATGGATTAAATGGTGTGTGTGTGTGTGAGTGTGTGTGTATAATACACACTCATTATATATCTGTGTGAAAAGCACTGTATGATCTGTGGTTTGATCACTGAAATATTGAAGGTGAAATACTCAAATTGATCTCACTTTATTTTTTTCTCATTAGAATGAAAAGCCATTTCATTAGAATGAAAACCAAAAAAAAAAAAAATTAAATTGAAGCTTGGGGGTAGTTTCAGGATTATTTTTGCTTTATAAATAAGAGAAAAAGCCAGGAAAATGGCCAATTGCAAGTTTAATAGTGGAATCCCTTCAAAATTACCCATATTTCAATTCTTGACGCAAGCAAATGATAATGAAATGGTTAGTCTTAATCAATAAATTTGATTCTGTTGCAAATACATACTTTAAACTATTCTTTTATATCCTTTGGTGTGTAAAGGTCTTTTCCTATTTAAGGTGAGACAAGAAAGAAGATCTTCAACCCTTAAATACTTAAATGACTAGATCTAGCGTTCTTGATCTGATTAGCTCAAGCTCCAACTTAAAAATGTAAATGTACCCAGAAGAGAGTTCTGTGTTATACATTCATGCTTTAAAGTGGATGTGCTTAATCTAAGATGCATCTCTGCACAGTTTAGATGAGATAGGAAGGTCTGGGAAGAATGAAATTTTTGCATAGAGTGGGACCAAAAGGCCATGATTCTTTAGAAGTAAGGAGTCCTACAAAATGGGCAAAGCAGTGAGTAGCTTGGGACCGTTTTAAACCACAAAAATAACAAAGAGCTGAAAATAGTCTCACTGGTACATATGTTTACACTTTGGAATCTGCAATTGGAGCCTTCCTGGGAAAAGAAGCAAAAAACCTGGTGGTGATGGTGGTGATGGTGATGGTGGTGTTGTGTGTCCAAGTTAAACTTCCCTGTATTTTCCAATAAAATTCAAAGTAAAATATTATGACTATATCTATATAAATGTACTATTACTTATATATTATTATAATTAGCATAATCATAATAGTTATCTATTTTGGAAATTATATATTTACTTATGATATCCATTCAGTTCAGTCACTCAGTCATGTCTGACTCTTTGCTAGTCCATGGACTACAGCACAACAGTCCTCCCTGTCCATCACCAGCTCCTGGAGCTTGCTCAAACTCAAGTCCATCGAGTCGGTGATGCCTTCTAACCACCTCATCCTTTGTCATCCCCTTCTCCTCCTGCCTTCAGTCTTTCTCAACATCAAGGTTTTTTCCAATGAGTCAGTTCTTCGCATCAGGTGGCCAAAGTACTGCAGTTTCAGCTTCAGCATCAGTCCTTACAAAGAATACTCAGGACTGATTTCCTTTAGGATAGACTGGTTGGATCTTCTTGCAGTTCAAGGGACTCTCAAGAGTCTTCTCCAACTCCACAGTTCAAAGGCACTAATTCTTCTGTGCTCAGCCTTCTTTATGGCACAACTCTCACATCTGTAAATGAATACTGGAAAAACCATAGCTTTGACTAGATGGACCATTCTCAGCAAAGTACTGTCTCTGCTTCTTAATATGCTGTCTAACTTTGCCATAGCTTTTCTTCCAAGGAGCAAGTGTCTTTTAATTTCATGGCTGCAGTCACCATCTGCAGGGATTTTGTAGCCAAAGAAAATAAAGTCTGTCCCTGTTTCCATTGTTTCCCCATCTATTTGCCATGAAGGGATGGGACTGGATGCCATGAATTCAGCTTTTGAATGTTGAGCTTTAAGCCAGCTTTTTCATTTTCCTCTTACTCCTTCATCAAGAGGCTCTTTATTTCTTCTTTGCTTTCTGCCATTATGGTGGGGTCATCCACATATCTGAGGTTATTGATATTTCTCCTGACAATATTGTTCCCAGCTTGTGCATCATCCAGCCCGACATTTCACATGATATACTCTGCCCATAAGTTAAATAAGCAGGGTTACCATATACAGCCTTGACATACTCCTTTCCCAATATGGAGCCAGTCCATTGTTCCATGCCCAGTTCTAACTGTTGCTTCTAGATCTGCATACAGGTTTCTCAGGAAGCAGGTAAGGTAGTCTGGTATTCCCATCTTTTTAAAAAAAGTTTCCACATTTTGCTGTGAGCCACACAGTCAAAGCCTTTAGCTTAGTCAGTGAAGCAGAAGTAAATGTTTCTCTGGAAATCTCTTGCTTTTTCGATGATCTGACAGAGGTTGGCAATTTGTTCTCTGATTCATTTGCCTTTTCTAAATCCAGCTTAAACACCTGGAAGTTCTTGGTTCACATACTGTTAGAAGCCTGGCTTGGAGAATTTTGAGCATTATTTTGCTAGGATGTGAAATGAGTGCAATAGTGTGATAGTTTGAATATTCTTTGCCATTGCCTTTCTTTGGGATTGGAATGAAAACTGATCTTTTCCAGTCCTGTGGCCACTGCTGTGTTTTCCAAATTTGCTGGCATATTGAGTGCAGAACTTTCACAGCATCATCTTTCAGGATTTGAAATAGCTCAACTGGAATTCCATCACCCCCACTAGCTTTGTTTGTAGTGATGCTTCCTAAGGCCCACTTGACTTCACATTCCAGGATATCTGGTTCTAGGTGAGTGATCACGCCATTGTGCTTGTCTGAGTTGTGAAGATCTTTTTTGTGTAGCTCTTCTGTGTATTCTTGCCATCTCTTCTTAATATCTTCTGCTTGGTCCATACCATGTCTGTCCTTTACTGTGCCCATCTTTGCATGAAAAGTTTCCTAGCTATCTTTAATTTTCTTGAAGGGATGTCTAGTCTTTGTTTTTTCCCTCTATTTCTTTACATTGAGCACAGAGGAAGGCTTTCTTACCTCTCCTTGCTATTCTTTGGAACTCTGTTTTCAGATGGGTATATCTTTCCTTTTCTCCTTTGCCGTTAGCTTCTCTTCTTTTCTTAGGTATTTGTAAGGCTTCCTCAGGCAACCATTTTGCATTTCTTTTTCTTGGTGATGGTTTGATTACTGCCTCCTGTACAATGTCATGAACTTCCATTCATAGTTCTCCAGGCACTCCATCTATCAGATCTAGTCCCTTAAATCTATTTGCCACTTCTACTGTATAATTGTAAGGGATTTGATTTAGGTCATACCTGAATTGCCTACCTGTTTTCCCCACTTTCTTCAATTTAAGTCTGAATTTGGCCATAAAGATTTCATGATCTGAGCCACAGTCAGCTCCCGGTCTTGTTTTTGCTGACTGTATAGAGCTTCTCCATTTTCAGCTGCAAAGAATATAACCAATCTGATTTCAGTGTTGACCATCTGGTGCTGTCCATGTGTACGGTCGTATTTTGTGTTGCTGAAAGAAGGTGTTTTCTATGAACAGTGCATTCTCTTGGCAATACTCTGTTAGCCTATACCCTGCTTCATTTTGTACTCCAAGGTCAAACTTGCTTATTACTCCAGGTGTTTCATGATTTCCTACTTTTGCATTCTAGTTCCCTATGATGAAAAGGACATTTTTTTTGGATGTTAATTCTAGAAGGCCTTGTAGGTCTTCGTGGAACCATTCAACTTCGGCTTCTTCAGCATTACTGGTCAGGGAATAGACTTGGATTACTGTAATATGGAATGGTTTGTCTTGGAAATGAACAGAGATCATTCTGTCATTTTTCAGATTGCACCCAAGTACTGCATTTTGGACTCTTTTGTTGACTATGATGGCTGTTCCATTTCTTCTAGGGGATTCTTGCCCACAGTATAGATATAAGTCATCTGCATTAAATTCACCCATTCCAGTCCATCTTAGTTCACTGATTCCTAAAATGTCAACATTCACTCTTGCCATCTCCTGTTTGACCATGTCCAATTTGCCTTGATTCATGGACCTAACAATCCAGGTTCCTATGCAATATTGCTCTTTGCAGCATCAGAGTTTACTTCCACCACCAGACACAACCACAACTGGGTGTTGTTTCCACTTTGGCTCAACCTCTTCATTCTTTCTGAAGCTATATATCCACTCTTCTCTAGTAGCATTTTGGGCAGCTACTGACCTGGGTAGTTCATCTTTCAGGGTCACATCTTTTTGCCTTTATTATAGTAATTAATTTTATTATATTACTTAGATTTAGGAGATTATATGTAGTTTCAGTCAGTTCAGTTCAGTCACTCAGTCGTGTCTGACTCTTTGTGACCCAATGAATCGCAGCACTCCAGGCCACCCTGTCCATCACCAACTCCCGGAGTTTACTCAAACTCATGCCCATCAAGTCGGTGATGCCATCCAGCCATCTTATCCTCTGTCGTCCCCTTCTCCTCCTGCCCCCAATCCCTCCCAGCATCAGGGTCTTCTCCAATGAGTCAACTCTTCACATGAGGTGGCCAAAGTATCAGTTTCAGCTTCAGCATCAGTCCTTCCAATGAACACCCAGGACTGATCTCCTTTAGGATGGACTGGCTGGATCTCCTTCAGTCCAAGGGACACTCAAGAGTCTTCTCCAACACCACAGTTCAAAAGCATCAATTCTTTGGTGCTTAGCTTTCTTTATAATCCAACTCTCACATCAATACATGACCACTGGAAAAATCATAGCCTTGACAAGACAGACCTTTGTTGGCAAAGTAATATCTCTGCTTTTTAATATGCTATCCAGGTTGGTCATAACTTTCCTTCCAAGGAGTAATTGTCTTTTAATTTCATGGATGCCATCACCATCTGCAGTGATTTTGGAGCCCAAAAAAATAAAGTCAGTCACTGTTTCCACTGTTTCCCCATCTATTCGCCATGAAGTGATGGGACCGGATGCCATGATCTTAGTTTTCTGAATGCTGAACTTTAAGCCAACTTTTTCACTCTTCTCTTTCACTTTCATCAAGAGGCTTTTTAGTTCCTCTTCACTTTCTGCCATAAGGATAGTGTCATCTGCATATCTGAGATTATTGATATTTCTCCCGGCAGTCTTGATTCCAGCTTATGCTTCTTCAAGCCCAGCGTTTCTCATGATGTACTCTGCATAGAAGTTAAATAAGCAGGGTGACAATATACAGCTTTGACGTACTCCTTTTCCTATTTGGAAGCAGTCTGTTGTTCCATGTCCAGTTCTAACTGTTGCTTCCTGATCTGCATATAGGTTTCTCAAGAGGAAGGTCAGATATATTGAATAAATAAATTATATGTATATTATAATTCATACAATGTCCTTAACTTCAAAATTCTTCTACTTTGATAGCTTCTTTGATCACAAAATTCTTGATAAGTTTTGTGAGGCTGACCTTACTTACTCTCTTCTTGTTTTGCTAGTGCTGGCTTACCCTTTGGCCAAGTTTGCCTACAAATATGTATTTGTTTCCATTCTTCATAAGCAAAACCTGAAACAATTTTTCCTGACAATTTATTATGCCTTCCAACTACAATTTTAGTCATCTTTACCTTGCACATTCTAGAAATGTAGTCTTTATATAAATAGCAACCCCATTTCTTCACCAAATATTCAAGCAAATTCACTATTTTAAGGCAAATTTCATCCTTTACAACATCCCCACCATATAAGATTGCCAAATAAAATATAGGCCATCCAGTTGAATATGAATTTCAGATAAATGACAAATATCTTTTAAGCATAACTACATGCCAAATATTTGCTAAATCTGATAACCCTTCCAACTCACACCTGAAAGCACCTGTTACAAGTCCTTCTGATTATTCCATGCAATGACATAACCAGACAAGGACCTTCAGGACCATGAACATGACAGAGAAACTGAACCTGTATTTGCTTCACTGAGTGACTTTGGAGATAACCTATATTCCTAAGCAAACTGGTGGAGTGTCTTCTATATACGTGCTCAATAAATGTTCAGCATTGGGTTGGGGCTGAGCATAGCAAAATGAACATTTTTGGACTATGAAAAAATTAATATTTATTTTCAAGCAATGGGTACTTATTTTTCTCAAGGAAATCTTGATAGAGTACACTACATACATCACAGTAAGTCCCCTATATGTGAACCTTGACGTTTCAAACTTTCAAAGATGCAAATGTGTGTTTGCATGTCCAATTACATAAGTTAGTTCCCATGTCTGAGGTATGCTGTCATGTGGGTGGCTCCTCTACAAGTGGTCATGTTCTTTTCTGTACAGTACTGTATATAGAGTACAGTATTGCAGTATCCTAATTTCAATCCCGGGATGTCCAGAAGCAAGTGTAATAGAAGTGGTGATGTGGCTGGCACAGTACTAGCTACACATCATTGGATCATTTTTCAAGATGGTAGGTAGAATTGAATCTAGCAAGGAATCAGAACCTGCGCCATCAACGTCAGGCCTGAATGAAATTTCAGTTTCCTTCTGTCTGCTATTGCTGAGGATCCTTCCACTCTACCATCTCCCCCCTCTGCTCTCTCCTCCAGTCAGTAACTCTTCTTACTTGTTCTTCTTGCCAGCCCCTGTATCCCAGCTGTCGCCATATACTACTGTACTACCCAAGGTGCTTTACTGTAAGGTTAAAATGTTTTCTTTATTTTTTGTATTTGTTTTATTTTATGTATTATTCATGTGAAAAGTATCACAGATCTTTTATAGTACAGTATTACATAGCTGGTTGTGTTGGTTGGGTACCTAGGCTAACTTTGTTGGACTTATGAATGAACTGAACTTACAAACATGCTCTTGAAAGGAACTCATTTCTATGTAGGGAACTTATACATAAAACCAGAACTGCAGGGATGGAGAGCGTAGGACTTCACTTCACAGAAGATTGTGACAGTCTCCAGTGACCTACAGGAATATCTATGTCCTAGATACATAGCATAACCCCCCTGCTGAAATCCACCATCTCCAACATAATGCTGCTAATAACATAAAAGACAAGAGAAGAGAAGAGGGAAGAGTCACGTTCCAGATGTTTGGGTCTCTTTTGCCATTTTACGAGTTAAATGGTGGCTTAGTTGCTAAGTCATGACCAACTGTTGCAACCCCATGGACTGTAGCCCACCAGGCTCCTCTGTCCATGGGATTTTCCAGGCATAAATACTGGAGTGATTTGACATTTCCTTCTCCAGGGAATCTTCTCAACCCAGGGATTGAACCTGAGTCTCCTGCTCTGCAGGCAGATTCTTTACTGACTGAACCACCAGGAAAACCTGGTTATGAGTTAAAGGCTGACATAATTTACTTCAGGATGAAGGTGAAAGAGCAAAGTGAAAAAGCTGGCTTAAAACTCAACATTCAAAAAACTAAGATCCTGGCTTTCAGTACCATCCCTTCATGACAAATAAATAAGGAAACAGTGGAAACAGTGACAGACTTTATTTTCTTGGGCTCCAAAATCACTGCAAATGGTTATTGCAGGCATGAAATTAAAAGACACTTGCTCCTTGGAAGAAAAACTACGACAAACCTAGACAATGTTTTTTAAAAAATCCCAGAGATATCACTTTGCTGACAAAGGTCCAGATAGTCAAAACCATGGTCTTTCCAGTATTCATGTATGGATGTGAGAGTTGGACAATAAAGAAGACTGAGACCAAAGAATTAATGCTTTTGAACTGTGGTACTGGAGAAGATTCTTGAGTCCCTAGGACTGCAAGGAGATCAAACCAGTCAATCCAAAAGGAAATTAACCCTGAATATTCATTGAAAGCACTGATGCTGAAGCCGAAGCTCCAATACTTTGGCCCCTTAATGGGAAGAGTCAGCTTATTGGAAAAGACCCTGATGCTGGGAAACATTGAGGGCAGGAGGAGAAGGGGGCTACAGAAGATGAGATGGCTGGAAGGCATCATTGACTCAATGGACATGAGCAAGCTCCGGGAGATGATGAGGGACAGGGAAGCCTGGTGTGCTGCAGTCCGTGGGGTCACAAAGAGTCAGACACCACTGAGTGGCCGAACAGAGGCAACAACAGTGCAAGTCATTTAAAGACAAGTTTCCTTTTCTTTTTTTTCCTTTCCTATTTGGCAATCTAAGAAATTCATTTGACTGTTCAGTAATATACTCTGCAGAAAATATTCATGGCCTGGATTTGGTAAAAGAACCCATCTGAGGGCATCCTTGGAAAACAAATAATATCTGTTGGCAGAGAGTATACCAGTGTAAAATATCTTCACATGGTTGGCCAGGTGCATAAATTCCCTGAAGGTATGCACCCGAAGGGTATGCTATTTTAAGAAAGAAGTCAGCTAATGGGCCACTGGGAGAGATATTTTGTTTCGTCCAGGCATCACTGGGGACAATTTTTCAACCTCATTCGGCTAAAGGCAAAGCTAAAAGCCACTTACTCAATGATCTGCCTGTGTTTGTGTTGGTATTTTATTATTACCACTTTATTCAAGCCTGAGAAACGTGACTCTGAATCATAAGTGAGTGAAGCCAGTCTTTACCTTTTAAAAGTACCAAGGGTTTTGGAGTTATTCAACCAATGAAGAAACAGTTTGTTTCAGGGTTTAGACTCCAAGTGCAGTGTACGTACTAAATAAATCTCAGTATAAATAAGGTCCTAAATCCATGCATTCATTAGGACTGTTTACCAATGGTGACATTTCTTCAGCTTTTCTTGGAATTTCTATTTTGCTCTTTCATTTTAGATGTTGACACCAGGAGAAAACACAGAGTCTGGAGTCTCTGCTCTTTACAGCAGCCTCTTTTCATATCAGTGGGATTTGACAAATCTCGGGAATCTGTGAGTCACAACAATGAGATTGAGGAGGGGGAAATGGAGAAGTTTGGGGGAGGAACTGTTTGAGTGCACCTGTGTTTATTTGTCACATGACAACATCACCACTTTCCCTACAGATAAACTTCAGCTACCTACGTTGGAAAGAGCATCTTTCTTCATTCAGCCCCATTCTCAAGTCTCATTATTTTACACCTGTCAAAAGTACATCTATTTTACTGAAAACTCAGTAAGTCAGTGCCAGAGCATTCCTTTCATTTTTACAAATGGAATCATACATCAACTTTCAATTACCAGGGAAATCTGGTAGAAGAGAAGAATTCACAGATTAATCTCGAATCATAATTTAGCTGTGGTTTCAGCTTTCCTTCTTCAGAATGATTACCAGTGAGCAGCTAAGAGTCTAAAATGTGGCCGAACTGTGCAATAATAGCATTAATATTAATAACATAACTTTGCAGTTTTCAAAGTGTTCTCACATTCATCATTTCATGTGGTTTCCATAAACTGTGGTGGAGACAGGAAGTGAGTGCTTTCCTCCCTCTTTAAAGATGAGGAAACAGAGAATGAAATTTAGATCACTTGTCCATATTTCTTGGCTAGTTGATTAGTTAGTGGCTCTGATTTTCTCTACTATATGCGATTTAAGAAGCAAAGCTTTAACAATTATAATATTAAAATGTTATATGTACCTCTCTCTTTGTTGAGCTGACAATGAGTTAATGAAGGATATAACTGAGAATATAAAGAGAGCTAACCTAATTTTTACAGGGTGTCTGTAATTTCCCTAGGATTCCTTCCCATGATCTTGGGAATTCAAATTTGTACATTTCCTGCTCATCACCTGAATTTCCAAAGCCCATTTTTCTCTTCCTCTATCACATTGTATGTGATTATCTTGTTCTAATTAGCAGGTTGAACCTCTAGAACCGTAAGCCAAGTTTGATACTGAAAATGGGCTGAAATACAAGGCATCATTTCCTATACAAAATGGGATAGCAAAGCTAATGTTTGAATGAACGTTTCCTATGGAACTTGTGTATTGTTCTAGTTTGTGCTGTAAATTTTATAATCTAGAGTCAAGCATATGATATAGGAATTGAAAAGTTTTTCAGAGGATCAAGTATCCTGCCTGAGGTCTTTTCACTTCTTTTTAACAGGTATAAATAAAGGAAGACATTTTTGAGGCATGAAACACTGTCTCTAATGCTCATTTATCCTCTTATCATCTCCTTCATTTCTTCCTGCTCAGGATTCCAAAAAAACAACCTCTATTCCTGGAGTTGGCAGAAGATGAGAAGCAGAGAAAAATGAAATGGAAAGATTGGTCAGACAGTACTTGTCTTTATTATATTATTTTTTCCTAAAACTAATTATGTTGGCTTGAGAAGGAAAAGAAAAGCTAATCAAACCCTCTGTGAATCTTTACTCAGTGTCAAGCTTTGCTTAGAGCCAAAATATAAGGCAGGGTTTAAATGAAAACCCTATTAGTTTTCTTTCTGTTAGTTACAAGTTCAAAGCTTATTATGTGGTCATTTTTCTATTAGATTATTTCCATGGAATTCATTCCTCTTTTCAAGTAAACATAAATATTCTGATTTAGAAACAATAAGTTTGATCTTTGCTTTTAAAATATAACTAAATTTTAATTTGAGGGAACATGGAAATTGACATTGTCAAAGATGCGAGCGCTCTCTCTCCAATTTATACCTTCACCATTTATACAAATAGCCAATAAATACATGAAAAGATGCTTAGCATCATTAGTGATTAAGGAAATGCAAATCTAAACCACAATGAGATTCTACTTCACACCTAAACCGGGGTTCAATTCCTGGGTTGGGAAGATTTCCTGGAGAAGGAAATGGCAACCCACTCCAGTATTCTTGCCTGGAAAATCCCATGGATGGAGGAGCCTGGTAGGCTACGGTCCATGGGGTTGCAAAGATCACACCTACTGAGATGGTATAATCAAAAAGTCAGAGAGTAACAAGTGTTGTTCAGGATGTGGGAAAAACATACACATATTCCTGATGGGAATGTAAAATGGTGCCCTGAATTTAGAAAACAACCTGGCAGTTCCTTAAAAGATTAAAAATGAGTTACCTTTGACTCAGTAATCTACAGCTAGGTACATACTCAAGAAAAATGAAAACATATATCTACATGAACACTTGTATGCGAGTGGTCATAGGAGAATGTTTTCTAATAACCAAAAGGTAGAAACAAAAGAGAAGTCCTTCAGTTGATGACTAGACAAATGAATACCGTATGTCTAAACAATGGAATATTACTTGACCATAAAGAAGAAATGAAGTACTGATACATGATACAGCATGGATGAAATTTGGAAATGTTATGTTAAAGTTCACAATATCTACTAAAATAATGTTCTGGGCTAAAATACTCATTGAATTGTACTATGACTGCTAGAGAAAGTTATGTTGCTGAAGCACTTTGTGACAAGAGGGGACAGTAGTTTAATCAGCATCACAAAACCTGACTGCTCTTGGAAATTTTCCATTTAGCAAAGGCTTTGAGAAGAAGTTCTGCAAGACAACTTGTTGAACTTTGTTTTTGCCAACTAACTTATCAAACTTAGTTGACTTTGAAATTGATATATCATCCTTTAAAATTGATGCGTCCTGTGACTTCCCTAGTGGTTCAGTGGTTAAGAATCTGCCTGCCAATGCAGGGGACATGGGTTCGATCCCTGGTCTGGGAGGATTCCACATGCCCCCGGGAGCCCAAGTGCTGCAACTCCTGAAGCCCATGCACTTGGAGAATGTACTCGGCGACAAGAGAAGCCACTGCAGTGAAAAGCTTGGGCACAGCAACCAGAGAGGGGCTCTCACCTGCCTCAACTAGAGAAAGCCCATGCCACAACCCAGTGAAACCCAAAATAAATGCATTTTAGATAAACAAATAAATAGTAAAATGAATGCTTCCTGGAAAACACTATATGCAGAGAAGAACTGGGAGGCATTGCACAACAATTTCCCATCTAGAACAGACTAGGAATAGTTCCTAAGAAAGAATCTGGTTCCTCTGTATGAGGTGGGGAAGATATCTGCCATATGACAAAAGGACTTTCATATCTTGTTGCCCATAATCAGTTGTCAAGGCGTTGTAAAGCTCTTCATTCGCTCCACATATATCTGCACCCCATATTTTTACTAAAGGTGCTTACCTTTTAAGCTCTCTGCTCTTTCATCCATACCAGATACTTAAATGTGAGATGCAATACTCCAAAGGCATATGGGTAGCACAGATCAAAGACCACAGTTCTCTGTGTTAGAAATGGGATCATGTATGCCCCACCCTTTGGATTTTACTCACTACCACCTTCCCCACCCACCAGACTGATCACCTCTGTGTAGTTTGATTTGAATGTCAGTTTTCTAAATCCTACTCTATGTAAATGAAAGATCACAATAGAGCTACATTTATCCCCCCACAATATTTTACCTCTTCATAGACTTCCTTTTCCTGTGTTTTACGTGGGTGCTAGGTCTCTGGTCTACTTCGCAGACTATGAAAAGTATTGTCACATCCAACTGAATATTTGAATTATTGGATGGATGTTGGCAAGCTTCCCATTCATCAAACAGTACAGGGTTCTCTAAAATGAGAATCCATGGGCAAGATTTCTCTCTCATCACAGTATCTGGAAAATCTCTCTTGTTTGGGTTTCACATATGGTCCAACTGAATGCATTTTCTTCTTTGCTTTGATCCCTGGGAAGTAAACTTGAAGGCAAAAGTATGATATATTTCCATCACCTCTATAACACCTTGTAGATGGTATATACCTTGTTTCCTAATCTTATCTTACCCCAATTTTTCCATTATCTACTTTTCCCTTTAATAAGAACCCCTCCATCATTCATTTATCCTATATTTAGACACACACACATACATACACATACATATGTATACATAAATGTAGATCTGTGGGCTTCTCAGATAATTCAGTGGTAAAGAATCCACCTGCGATGCAGGAAACAAAAGGTTTGATCCCTGGGTTGGGAAGATCCCCTTGAGAAGGAAATGACAACCCACTCAAGTATTCTTTCTTGGGAAATCCCATGGACAGAGGAGTCTGGCGGGCTATAGTCCATGGGGTTGCAAAACAATTGGGTAGGATTTAGCAACTAAAACAACAACAAATGTGTAAAATGTCTATGAACAATCACAAATCCTTTGTGAAATGTGATGGGACTGAAATAAAGACACAGTGTGTGTGACATAGTGTCCATCTAGCACAGTGCTAGATAAATTTATCCAGAATAGTACTCGGTGAGATGGATTTAAAGGAAATATCTTTCATGTAAAATTTTTTGGTAGCTTTATTACTGGCATCCTTATGTTGGAGAAGGAAATGATAACCCACTCTGGTATTCTTGCCTGGGAAATCCCATGGACAGAGGGGCCTGGTGGGCTACAGTCCATGGAGTCACAAAGAGTAGACATGACTTAGAGATGAAACAGCATCCTTTATGTTATATCCACACAGGAAAGTGTTTCCAATGCTTATGTTTTGTTATCTCTTACTTTTCAGTAACTTAGAAAGATTCCTGCTGGTTTGTAACTCTGCTCATCTGCTAATGGGTGCCAGGAACATAGCTCTGAGAAGGAGTCTGAGGTTACTCCCAGGCTCCCGAGAAAGAACAAATTTGGTTATTGCTGTCTGCATTGCATGTAGGACGTGACACATATGTGCCACTTCTACCTAACAGTGATGGCCTCAGCAAAATTATTTACTCCACTTTGCCTCTGTTTAATCAATGACATGGAAAAGAAACCAACAGCTTTCACTTTAACAGAGACATTTACCCACCAAAATGATCCTCAAATCTTCACTTGCTTCTGTGGTTGTTCCTCCAATTGGTGTCAGAATCAAAGGAGGAAAGTCTCCAGCTTGGCATAGCTTTAATTCTGTTAGTGTGTTAATCTTCTATTGCCCAAAAGGTTTAGAATATCACTAAAACACTTTCCTGTTGATTCCCACAAGGAATTTTCACACAGGAAGATTGAAATATATGTAACCATGTTTCAGAACACGCTGGTATAAAAACAGGGATTAAATTTTACTCACCACACTCCTAACTAAATTTCACAGATGTTTTATGTGAATTAAGGATTGTAAAGCACTTAGAACAAAAGAGCAAGTGCAGTGATTACCTTAAACTCAGTTTTAATGCCAGACAAGTTATTGCATCTGTTACCAAATGGAATTTCAAATTAACAAATCTCTACAACCTGTTCATACCATTAAATGGAACTCTGAGATTTAAATGTCTAAATTGTAAAAATTTCAAGTGATAGGCATGAATTAATTTGTTTTGAGATTTAATACTTACATGGAACTTCACTACTGGAAAGAAAGCCTTTATGGAAGAAAAATTATTTTCCAGAATTCCAGGCTGCTAGAGGTTTTTAACAAAAATCATGTGACTCCTCTAGCTGATTTTAATATTTTGGTTCAGCACCCACAGGCTAATCTACACAATGCTGTTTCACATAAAGTTATTCTATCACCACCAAGAATTCATTTACAAAACTGTCTGAAATTCTAAATATGAAAACAAACAAACATAGCTAGGTAGTAATTGTTTTCCAGGAGGTGATTGTATTTCTGTATTTCCCCAGTTTTAGTGGTGGAGATTTAGTCAGTAAGTCCTGTGACCCTCAAGGACTGTAGCCCACCAGGATCCCCTGTCCAGGCAATAATACTGGGATGGGTTGCGATGCCCTCCTCTTCCCGACCCACGGATCGAACCTAGGTCTCCCACATTGGCAGGCAGTCTCCTGCACTGCAAGTGGATTCTTTATCAACTGAGCCACCAGGGAAGCCCATTAGACTAATTAATGGATTTGAACTGGCCTTTTACCCTAACAGTTGTAGGCCAGTTCAACCTAAGAACTTAAATCAGTCTCTGCTGTTCCAAGTCCTAGTGGACATGAATTCACATCATAGAATTTGACAGAATTGACCCAGAAATGAACTCGAAACAGAGTTAACCCTCCCAGTCATAGATGGAGCCACACAGGGAAGGGAAATAGGAAGACACACACACACACACACACACACACACACACACACACACACACGAACATTGTTGCTATCTGAATTTTGTGAAAAATATGAAAATTGCCGCTTTAAATCTTTTTGCTTGAATTCATTGGTTACCAGGGGAAATCATATAAAATAGCATGATTGTTCATTATTCTTCTCTTAATGATTTCAACAGAGTAATTCCATGTAGGACTCAGAAATAATCTGTTTATTTGTATCCTCATTTAAGCTCAGATCATGAACTCCTTATTGCAAAATTCAGACTTAAATTGAAAAAAAGTAAGAAAACCACTAGACTATTCAGGTATGACCTAAATCAAATCTCTAATGATTATACAGTGGAAGTGACAGATAGATTCAAGGGTTTAGATCTGATAGAGTGCCTGATATTCTATGGACAGAGGTTCATGACATTGTACAGGAGGCAGGGATCAAGACCATCCCCAAGAAAAAGAAATGTAAAAAGGCAAAATGGTTGTCTGAGGAGGCCTTACAAATAGCTGTGAATCCAAAAGAAGTGAAAGCCCAAGGAGAAAAGGAAATATAAACCCATATAAAGGCAGAGTTGCAAAGAATAGCGTGGAGAAATAAGAAAGCCTTCCTCTGTGATCAGTACAAAGAAACAGAGGGAAACAACAGAAAGACTAGAGATCTCTTCAAGAAAATTAGAGATATCAAGGGAACATTTCATGAAAGATGGGCTCAATAAAGGACAGAAATGGTATGGACCTAACAGAAGCTGAAGATATTAAGAAGAGGTGTCAAAATACACAGAACTATACAAAAAAGATCTCCATGACTTAGATAACCACAATAGTGTGATTACTTCACTAGAGTCAGACATTCTGGAATGTGAAGTCAAGTGGGCATTAGGAAGCATCACTATGAACAAAGCTAGTGGAGGTGATGGAATTCCAGTTGAGCTATTTCAAATCCTAACAGATGATGCTGTGAAAGTGCTACACTCAATATGTCAGCAAATTTGGAAAACTCAGCAGCGTCCACAGGGCTGGAAAAGGTCAGTTATCATTCCAATCTCAAAGAAAGGTAATGCCAAACAATGATCAAACTATTGCACAATTGCACTCAATCACATGCTAGCAAAGTAATGCTCAACATTCTCCAAATCAGGTTTCAATAGTACATGAATCGTGGACTTCCCCAGATGCTCAAACTGGATTTAGAAAAGCCAGAGGAACAAGAGACCAAATTGCTAACATCTGTTATATCATGGAAAGGTAGGAGAATTCCAGAAAAATATCTAATTCTGCTTTGTTGATTACACCAAAGCCTTTGATTCTGTGGATTACAACAAACTATGGAAAATTCTTGAAGTGATGGGAATACAAGACCACCTTACTGTCTCCTGAGAAATCGGTATGCAGGTCAAGAAGCAACAGTTAGAACCAGACATGGAGAAAGAGACTGGTTCCAAATCGGGAAAGGAGTATGTGAAGGCTGTATATTGTCACCCTGTTTATTTAACTTCTATGCAGAGTACATCATGCAAAATGCTGGGCTTCATGAAACTCAAGCTGGAATCAAGATTGCCAGGACAAATGTCAATAATGTCAGATACACAAATGACATCACCCTTATGGCAGAGAGTGAAGAAGAACTAAAGAGCCTCTTGATGAAAGAGAAATAAGAGAATGAAAAAGCTGCCTTAAAACTCAACATTCAAAAAACTAAGATCAGAGCATCCGGTCTCATCACTTCATGGCAAATAGATGGGGAAACAATGGAAATAGTGACAGATTTTATTTTCTCAGGCTCCAAAATCACTGCAGATGGTGACTGCAGCCATGAAATTAAAAGATACTTGCTTCTTGGAAGAAAAGCTATGACCAACCTAGACAGCATAGTAAAAAGCAGAGACAAAGGTCCAACTAGTCAGAGCTGTGGTTTTTCCAGTAGTCAGCTATGGATGTGAGAGTTGGACTGTAAAGAAAGCTGAGCTCCGAAGAACTGATGCTTTTGAACTGTGGTGTTGAAGACTCTTGGGAGTCCCTTGGACTGCAAGGAGATCCAACCAGTCCATGCTAAAGGAGATCAGTCCTTAGTATTCATTGGAAGGACTGATGCTGAAGCTGAAAGTCCAATATTTTGGCCACCTGATGAGAATAACTAACTCCTTAGACAAGACCCTGATGCTGGGAAGGATTGAAGGCAAGAGGAGAAGGGGACAGCAGAGGATGAGATGGTTGGATGCCATCACTGACTCGATGGACAGGAGTTTGAGCAAGCTCCGGGAGCTGGTGATGGACAAGGAAGCCTAGCATGCTACATTCCATGGTGTCACAAAGAGTCAGACACAACTGAGTGACTAAACTGATACTGATACTGAATTTAGTCTTGTAAAATTAGTCAAATTTTAGGCATTTTGGGATCATCAACATTTACATGAGTTTGTCAGCAACTTCATTAAAAAAAAACCTTAAAAAAATAACATTTTCCCCAAATAATATGTATTTTAAAGAAATACATGTTTGTTTCATGTATTAACTATAAACTCTTAGTAAAACTATGTAAATGTATATTTACATGTAAATATATGCATATTTGTGGACTTCCCAAGTGGCACTAGTGGTGAAAATCCTGCTTGCCAATGCAGGAGACAAAAGAGATAAGGGCTTGATCCCCAGGTAGGGAAGATCCCCTGGAGGAGGGCATGGCAACCCACTCCAGTATTCTTGCCTGGAGAATCCCAGGGACAGAGGAACCTGGTGGGCTACAGTCCATAGGGTCGCACAGTCAGACATGAATGAGTGACTAAGTATGCAGACATATGCATATTTCTATTATTTACACACTACAACACAGGATTACATTTCTCTGAGGCCCTCAGTTTTCATCCAGAAGTGTCATGGAGACCAGCCCTAGTGGTCAGAGCTGCCAGTTAGCCTTGGTCAGAAGGTGTTTGGAGAAATCCCTGGCCAACTGGGGACGTCAGGCTTTGTGGCAACGGGTCAGTCAGCCTATGCGTTCACCAAGCTGTTTTGAATCAGAAGGCTCTGAGTGACAGAGAAGTGGATGGATTTCAGGGAAGCTTTCTGTCAAGGCCGCCATGCTGGAGTGATGAAGTACTGCTCTGGGACTCGGAGACCAAGATTGCTGTTAGTGAATATTTGTACATTTGGCAGCAAGAATACTATTTTACTGTTAATGCAATTTTCTCAATGCTTGATGGCTGAAATATACAGCACAACCTTTTCTTAAAGGTCACATATCCAAAAAAAGAAAGGGGAAAAGAAAGTAATGCAATTTTCTAAAAACAAAATATTATTTGGTTTTTTAAAAAAAGCAAAACTGTGTTATGTTCATGCCAAGGGTGATGAAATGTTAACTAAAACACTCACTTGTCCATAGGCAAATGCAAAATTTAAGATATACTTTTGTAAATTCCAAATGCAAAATCCGTTTGAAGAGATGTTAGGGCCCTCTAATTGAAAAATCTACATTTTTTTGATAATAAGTCACTGTTTGGGATACACTACAGTCCTTCCAGTCTGATTTTGTTCAGTTAAGCTCTGCTTAAACTATACATTTTTGTTTTTAGGACATTTCAAAATACACTCTTTAAAGAATAAATAAGTGGATACCAAGATATACTTCATGTATAGTTAGTAAAATATAATTGTATGTGCGAAATACCAGTTAACCTTCCTGAGTAATAACTCCTGGAATTTTCCTTGGATTTAAAACTGATGATTAAATGATTTAGGGAGAGCGAAATAGAAATTGTTAGGTTACTTTCCACATATTTGATTTTATGAAAAATCAAAGTTTACACACACAGCAAAGAAATTTGGGAAATAAAGGACAACCCAACATTACATTGTAATTATCAGGTATTTATGTGTTCCATTTCTTATCTGTGGTGGAGCTGAAGTAAATGGATTCAGTGTGCAAGCTCTTTTCTATGATTTCTCTTAGCAACTTCCATCCCATTTTTCTCCCCCTAAGGTTCAGGTGGGTAAAAACAATCTTTGTGTTGCTATGATTAAGAGAATGAGAAATCATAAAGATTATAAAGAATTATAAAGATCAACGATACAGATCCTTTTCCCTTTACTACACTGCTAAGAAGACTTCTTGCATCAAAGGGTATGACAAGTTCATTCTGATGAGAGAATTAGAAAGTTGGACGTATTTATACCAATCACAGGAATGTGCATATCGTTAAATAGGTCATTTCCAATTTTAACAATTCCACCCCCGATTTCATTCAGCATCTTTGACACAGAAACCCAGTTTAACTCCTCCTGGGACAGGTGAAACCCTTGAGCAGCGATGCCTGCATGGGGCGGCACGTCCCTGGGATTTCTCCTTTACTTAAGGAGTTTCTCCAGTGCCCGTGCTGCTCCCTGTAGACACACTGGTGAGGCACCAGGGAAGGGAAAATTATTTAAAACAGAAAGGGAAATTCAGGAAATGTATTAGCTGCTATGGATGAAGGAGACTAAAAACATACTAGCTGTTCAAAAAAAAGTGAAATATGGTCCACAGATTTGGGCTCATGTGTAGTTCATTCATCTCTAAGAACATTTAGCGAACTATCCGTAACTATTGTCTTTATAGATTTCATATTGCATGTGGAAGCTCTAGGATTTCTTTGTAAAACTCTTGGACAACCAGCATGGATGCCAATGACTGAGTTTCTTTTTATTGGAGAATGTCAGATGGTTTCTTTTTTTTTTTAATTTTTAAATTTATTTATTATTTCAATAGGAGGGTAATTACTTTACAATATTGTGATGGTTTCTGCCACACATCAGTATGAATGGGCCTCAAGTACACATGTGTCCCCCCATCCTGGACCCCTCCCACACCCTCCCTACCCTCTCCTTCCAGGTTGTCACAGAGCACCAGTTTTGGGTGACCTGCATCATACATCAAACTGGCACTGGTTATCTATTTTACACATGGTAATGTATATGTTTCAAGGCAGATCATTTCTTAGTTGTTTGTTTCTGCTTTTGGAGGCAAAGACCATACACAATGCATTTTTCTTCTGCTTACCAAAGACTCCAAAACCACTTGCCAAGTTTCTCCAAGTTGCAAACTGAAATCACTTTTAACTTCCCTGAATAATTTGGGAGGGATACACATCCAAGGACTAATATATGTAGCAAAAACCTTGAGAGGAATAACAATGGTTACTGATGTAGAGGCTGATGGCAGAATAAATTGGGTCATTGACCTCGAACCTCTAAAGGCCTGAGGTTAGATCTGGATTAAATCACGAGTGAAATGATCACAGAGGTTTTGCTTCAAAAATTAGCACTCAGGTTGATTCACTTTGACAGGAGGGGGTGAGGATTCCAGTGAATAAATTAAATAGAATTAGATTGTTATGCCAAAGTGGGGCATCTGTTGAGGATAAAGCTTTATTCTTATCCATCTTAACCTAATGAATGCCCAAGTTGGAGTCCTTTTTTAATAATACATGGTTTAAAAATAATTTTGAGATGGCATTAAGGATATCATAATAGCACAAGAGGCTAAAAATGCACAGTGGCTGCACTAATTTGGCAAAAATAGATCTTTAATTAATTACAGTTGAGTTCCAGTACTTGAAATCTAGTAGATACATCCAAGTTTCACTAAAGTATCTTTTTAAGTTTATATTCAGTCTACCCCTTCATCAACTTCTTCCCCATATTTGTGTGTGGAACATAATATCTCACAAGAAATATCTATTTTAAAAAAGAAACAAATGTACATCTAATACGAAGTACCACTTATTTAATGAATATTTTGCAAGTATCAGAATCTGTGTAAATTATTTTATATTTATCATTTCTGGTGCTTTCCAAAGTATAGCATAATTTCAAGTAGCACAAAGACAGAACAATTAATATCTTAAGACATACACTTATAAAGTCATTTTTTTTTTCATTATTTCACTTCAAAACTTATATTTTATCTATCACATTCATTTGCTTAAGAATTTAGTTGTTTATATTGTGAAAAATCTGTCTTTCAACCTTGTGTTCCAGCCAATCATTTCTCATAAGTTTCTTGTATATCTTTCTGGAGACATTTTATTCAAGTAAAATAAATATATGTTAATATACATAAATAAAGTAAATATATATATGTATATAAAATGCATATATGATTACAGGGATACTAATATACTATACTCATTGTTTCAATCTTAGCATTGTCTATTTTTAAAAAGTTCATGTAAGTAATAAAGAGCTTTCTTATTCTTTTATTTAGCCACCTAATATTCCACTCAGTTCTCTTTCAATCCTTACTTATATAGAGGAGGAGGTTTGAGAATGAAGCCAGTACTTCTAAAATATTTTAAACTTTAAACTGTTCTAGTCCTTTTTTTTTCTACAAAAAAAGAAACTAGACGTCAGCTACAAAGTCTTAACAAAGTTAAGGCAAAGTCCCACCATGTAAAAGTATGAGCCAAGAAATTCAGTAACAAAAATATGGGATTATATATTGGTGAGGATATTGAAGAGACTCTGACCAGTTTGTCCAGTGATCGAGCCAGGAAATCTCAGGAGCTCATGTAGAATTTAAAACCATCCATGGATGATTTAACCATCCCAAAGAAAGGGGATGCCAAAGAATGCTCAAAGTACCTCACAATTGCACCCATCTCACATGCTAGTAAAGTAATGCTCCAAATCCTCCAAGCCAAGCTTCAGTAATATGTGAACCATGAACTTCCAGACGCTCAAGCTGGTTTTAGAAAAGGCAGAGGAAACGGAGATCAAAATTCCAACATCCATTGGATCATCAAAAAAGCAAGAGGGTTCCAGAAAAACATCTATTTCTGTTTTATTGACTATGCCAAAGCCTTTGACTATGTGGATCACAATAAACTGTGGAAAATTCTGAAAAAGGTGAGAATACCAGACCACCTGACCATGAAATAAAAAAATGCTTACTCCCTGGAAGGAAAGTTATGACCAACCTAGACAACATATTAAAAAGCAGAGACATTACTTTGCCAACAAAGGTCCATCTAGTCAAGGCTATGGTTTTTCCAGTGGCCATGTATGGATGTGAGAGTTGAACTATAAAGAAAGCTGAGCTCTGAAGAATTGATGCTTTCGAACTGTGGTGTTGGAGAAGACTCCTGAGAGTCCCTTGGACTGCAAGGAGATTCAACCAGTCCATCCTAAAGGAAATCAGTCCTGAATGTTCATCGGAAGGACAGATGTTGAAGCTGAAACTCCAATACTTTCGCCACCTGATGCGAAGAATTGACTCATTTGAAAAGACCTGATGCTGGGAGAGATTGAAGGCAAGAAGGAAATGGGGATGACAGAGGATGAGATGGCTGGATGGCATCACCGACTCAATGGGCAGGAGATTGAGTAAACTCCTGAGGTGGTGATGGACAGGGAGGCCTGGCGTGCTGCAGTCCATTAGGTTGCAGAGTCGGACACAACTGAGCTACTGAGCTGAACTGAACTGAACTGATGGCTGGGTGTACCCAGTAGCAGTTGTCTACTGTGGCTTCAGTTTCAGTGAGGCTGATTCTCATTTCACGAGCTTCCTGGAGCTTCCAGACGGTGGCCGTGATTCTAGAACTCTTCCATTTAGTGTCCATTTTTGTCCACTCAGTCAGGGACACACTATGTGCATCCTAGCTTCCCAAGACCAGATGATCTGCTACTTCCTTGTCCAGTCTTACCTTGACACTATATTCCACTAACCTGGTTTTTAAGTTAAGAACTCCTTGACCTGCCTAGTGACTTAAGATGCACATTAGCCCTGCACAAAAGTATATTTTCCACACAATTTAATTGGGTATGCTCTATAGATAAAATGTTCCTGGCATGACTATCAGATTGCTGAGCTCTTTAGGCCTGTAAAACGATTAAATCAGGTTTCCCTGGTGGCTAAGATGGTAAAGAATCTGCCTGAAATATGGGAGACCCAGGTTTGATCCCTGGGTTGAGAAGATCCCCGGGAGAAGGGAATGGCAACCCAGTCCAGTATTCTTGCCTGGAATATCCCATGGACCTACGAGCCCAGTGGGCTACAGTCCATAGGATAGCAAAGAGTCGAACATGACTGAGTGACTAACATTTCATTTCAAAGACATATGGGTGCAGTAAATTGTTTATAAACACAACACTATATTTAGGATATTCAGACTCCCATTCCAGTGCCATTGCTCTTAATTGCTAAAAAAATTGTACGTATCTTTTCCCAACCAGATGAACTCCATGAGGCCAGATCTTCTACTGGAATTACATACTCATGAGCTTGACTGAAATATAATGAAAGAATAAATTTTGGTGCCAAATAAATATTTGCCTCCTTCCTTTCTCCCTTCTTCCCAAAGCATGGGTTCTGAAGCTAAAGTTTTCCTCACTAAATAAGCATGCTTCTTGTTGGCAAGGATCAGGTAGCTCGTACATAGCAGATACTTCATGGTTATGAACCCCAATAATTTGAGTTTTATATACCACTCACTAGTCTTTACTAAACTCTAAATCTCAACCATTCATCCTATAAAAGGATAGTATTAAAATTCTTATCTCATGGGGTCACTGGAAGGAATAAAGTCTCCTGTAGTAGTGCTCAACCAATTGCGGTTGATGTTTTCACTTTCTATAACGTCTGTTTTCTGTGTTAAGCTATCTCCTTTCTTCCTTTCTGCACTTTCATTCATCAGTATGAATGATCACCCCCTCAAATCCCCAGAGGTCTGTAAAGTCCCTCAGTTAGTTAACATTTAGCATATACTAAGCTCAGAGACAGACCTTAGTAGCAACATAATAATGAATCAAGAACCCCAAGCTCAGGTTACCACATTTTAAATGGTACCTATGGACACCATTTATTGAACTCACTACTGCTCAAGAGAATCTCCCCAGACTTGGAACACCATTTTGTTACAGATACACTTTGCTAATATACAGAAACACTAATATTTACTAAAAAAGAAAAAACAGTAATATCTGCTTGCCTTGTCTGTCTTCTATAAATTAGAATTAAAAAAATATTGTCACACTAATTATAAATTAAAATATAGAAAAACCAGGAGATAAGAAAACTTATTCCCTGGATATGATAGATTAAGAATTTTCTAGTATCCCAAATACACAAAAGTAACACTTTCCAACTTTTTGTTTTAAAAAATGTTCAAGTCAAGGAAATGGTGACTACTAAAAATAAACACCTACAGAGACCTACAGTTGGACTGATCGGTTATTTTGCTGAATCCTTGGAGAGTAAGCTGCATACAAGATCCTGAGTACCTAACATTTGACTGGCATCTCCAAGCAGGAGGATATTCTTCTACATCATCACAAAAGTGATCATCCCACTCAAGAAAGTTAGTATTGATTAAAACAGTGTTTGCTCTACATTTTAAAATCAGATTCCTAAGTGTGCTTGACTTGAGGGGTTTTACTCTTGGAGAACTCTACTGTATAAAGTCTGATAATTGGTGCTCATAATCTCATCCCTGAATGGACATTCCCAGAAAGATAGAGTTAAGAACAAAGAACGGTCTTTTCAGGCACACAAGCTTGGATCTGAACCCAAGCTCTGCTCTCTTCCCATTCATGAAACTGACCCAACTAAACTGCAACTAAGCCCCCTTTCCACATTATAAATGATAAAAAAAAAATACCTGCATCACTGAGATCTTATGAGATTAAAAATGAAGTAAGGTATGGAAAAAGCCTGAACTATGATTAATCCCCACTAAATGTTGGTTTTCATTCCACATATTCTATACAAAAGAAAGAAGAAAAAAAAAAACTTGGAATTTTCATAGAAAAAAAAATCTTTTAAAAAACGCCCCCAAACCAAAGGGAAAACAGGACACAACAAACCAACAGTAAAAATAAACTCTTCCTGGGGTTTCAAGTGGAGTCCAGGAGAGTCAGAAAGAGAAGACTCTGGACAGCCTCATTGTGTTTGCTCAGCTGCCTGAGTCCCTGTGAAAGCCATGGGGCAGGGACTCTAGCTAGGGAATGGTTCAGAATTTTAGGAGTAAATGTGTGGATTACTTTTGTTTTACTTAAGCAGTTTGTTTAGATTTAATAAAGCATTAGTAATAGAAATAGTGATTGTACAAATTAACAGGAAAACCAGAATTTTGCCTACTTCTGTTTCGGTCTGGATCTTATTGGCCAACAGAGTCCATTCTAGGTGAGGGATAAAGTCCAGGGATGCAGTTGTGTCCCTGAAAATCTCATCTTGTTAAGGATTGGCAGGCCCACGTTCTGAAAGGAGGAGAGATAAAAGGACAAGCTGCAAACGGGTTTGTGTTTTTTGGTCCATTTTAGGGGCCACACATCATCTAAGCACTTGAGCCACAGTTTAAATTAATACTAATAGACATCCTAAGAGAAGTTATATCATTTGGCAGAGAAGTAAAATGAAGCTCAGAGGACTTAGCAAAACCATGTTTAGACACCACCTTTAAGTTTTTTGAGAAGATAATTTCTGCTCTATTCCTGTATTTAACTTACTTGAATACATTCTTTAGAAGTTACATGATGGTATGTTTTTCATCGGCATGAAAAGTAACTGAGGCTAATGATAATAACTAATATGGCTTCAATTAAGCCCTCAATTAGCAATTTTAAAAGTTTCAACCCCATAACTCCCTGCGACTGACTGACCTTGGGAAATCTCCTATTCTCTTATAACTGTGCTCTTACTCTTTTAAATAAAAATGTATCTTGAGTCAAGAACTGAGGTGGTAGCATACTTTTTAAGTAGGTAATGGATGATACAGGCTTTTTTCCCCCCCTTCAGGAATGCCAGAAAATCAAATATTTTTGAAAGTCAAAAAAAGTGCCGCTGTGACTTTCAATTATTTTCCATTTCCATGCTGCCTCCAAACTTCCTGATTCCAGCTGGGATTGTGATCAAAAATGCAAAAACATATGTAGAGAAGTTATTCTTGTGGAACATCTGACCGGAAGCAGGAAATGCAAGATATCTCACGGGACTGCCTATTATCAGAATATACCCAGTCCGGCACTGCAAAGACAGGAGGTGTTTGTCACCCAGATAAAGAGAATTAGAGAGAATTCTGGTATATACACATACTATGAAAGAAGAGTGGGTAGAAATGTTCCTCATATGTTTTAGATGCTGGTCCACTACTATGTCACTGTGTGGCCTTGTAAAATCTCACTTAATGGCTGCCAGTCTCGTGAAAAAAAAAATCTACAAAACAGATTTTAATAAGGGGTAACTTTAAAGTACATATTCTTCAGATGATTATATAAGAGGGAAAATTCCCATAATTATCATTGGTGGTGGTTTAGTCGCTAAGTCCTATTTGACTCTTGGGACCCCATGGACTGTATGAAGCCTGTTAGGCTCCTCTGTCCATGGGATTCTCCAGGTAAGAATACTGGAGTGGGTTGTCATGTCCTCCTCCAGGGGATCTTCTCGACCCAGGGATCAACCAGCATCTCCTAAGTCTCCTGCATTGGCAGGCAGGTTCTTTACCATTAGTGCCACCTAGAAAGTCCCCTGCAATTTTTTGCCACTGATAAATAAGAGATAATTTTTACCCATAGCAGTAACTGCTACAGATTACTGCAGTAACTTACACTGTCCCAATGCATAAAAGAAACCCGACTTTGCCGTTTGATTTTAAAATTAAATGTTTAATTTTCCCCCTAAGTTCTGAAAATATTTATTTGAACTCTCCCAACAAAATTAAATTTCATGAAAACATGTATCTTAATTACATGGTGATTAAGTTTTATCCTCTTTTTTTTTTTTTTTTTTTTTTTTAAATTAGAATAAATAGAAGAGGAACACTCTTCCAGAATTCTAGCCAGGTATCCTGAACCCATCCATCATAAAATCATTGGCACGCAGCAGGCAACTGGAAAAAGGATACCTTTTAACCTCAACTGGCATAAACGTGTGTATTTATTTTTAAGAAGTGGAATATAAACAGACATGCTGAGAGCCAAGTGTTTTATGAATTAAAAAAAGATTCCATACACACACACACACACACACACACACACACACACACACACACACAACATAAAACTTTCCCCATGGGCCACCAAGGATTTATGTGAATGTGAACTCTATTTACTGTTAGTATTAAGGAAATAGTGCCTTTTTAACAAGTTACTCATGCCTGGAAAAAATCCCAGTTTTGCAAGTTATCCAAGATTCTTTGCCAACTGTCCGTGGGAATCACTGGGATGGGAAAAGTTCAAATTTGTTTTAAAAGAACTTGCTTAATGGAAAATTTAAAAAAAAGAAAAAAAAAAAGTAGAAGAAAACCAGCAACCCACTGTGCTAATCTTTTGGTTAAATAAGAATAAAGTATGGCCTGGTTGCTTTATTTTTCCTTAGTATTATTTTAAGAAAAGGAAAAAATAATAAAAATTTTCCATTTTTGTGTTACCCATAAAGTCACATTCAAGTCTTGATTTCAGTTATCCAAGGGCACGATGACTTGCCAGCTTGGATTGGCTCCTTATCTTCTGCTGTTTAAGCTTTTTTATTTTCTGTTCCAATCGAACAGCAAAGTCCAGTTACATTGTTGTTGTCAAATTCAAAACTACAAAGGAGTTAAAAAGCCAACCCTATAACCATGGAGTGTAGTTTTAAAATATGAGGATTCTCCCTCTCCTAGCACCCAGGGGGTGCCAGGCTTTTATATCTTCTTTTCACATCTCACAGCAAACTTATCAATAGGCATAATTTATCTATTTATTTATTTTTTGGTTCTCCTTTTACAGATATGGAAACTGAGGCCCAAGGACATTAAATAACTTCTCTGCATCACACAGATTCTAAGGGGCCAAGCTGGGGTGGGAATGCAGGTGGGTGGGTCCAATTTTTGCTTTATATCTCCTAGGCTGCTTCTGAGAAAGTAGATCCCATAAATTCTTTTATCAAGAGATTTTATTAGACTATAGAACAAATTAATGTAGTTCTAATTTGACATGACAGAATCCACTTTGCATTCAATAGGGAGTGAGAAAATGAAAGCTTTGCCTTTGCATTGGTGATAAAACAGATGTGAAAGTTATCTTGGAATCAACCACCCGGAGCATGTGCCTATTCTTGTTCTCCTCTTCAAAAGGACACTTGGGCAAAAGTGTCAGATATAACCGGGCTTCTATCTAGAGAGAGTGCTTATCTAAGAAAACAAACAAAAACCAGCCCCCGTCCCCCCCCACTAAAATAAACCTAGACGGTTTACTGTCTAGAAAAGAAAGGTGGTAATAGGAAAATTCTAAATATTTTCTTCTTCAACCAAATTGTAAATAATTTTTATGAAAGCTGGTTCTCCTGGGTAGATGTTTAATTAAAAAGAGTTTTTCACTGTCTTAATATTCATATGTTTAAATAAAGAATAATTGATCATGTTCCAGAGATTCTGCTCATCCTTATTTTTTTAGGACTTGTGGAAAAATAGTAAGTCAAATTCCTTTTTTCCCCCTACATTTATATTCCTCAATTTCTTTTTTCAGAGTTTAATATCTAGGTGATTGCTTTTACTTGGCACTATTGGGAAACACTGCCAGTCCAGATCTAAATATTTTCACATGCAACTACAACAACAAAATTGTGCTCTGCTAAGCTCCTTTGATTTATAGAGCTTCAAAAAAAATGGATTTCAGATGCGATTTTGCCAAGTTGTAAACCAAGTAGTCTTAATTTAAATTTTTCCTGACAAGAACGCTAATTCTTCATCTGAGATAAAGTATTTCGGTATTTTCACACACATAAAATAAGGTCTCTAAATTGCATTCAAGCTGGTATTATTCGTACGATGGCTTTTTTAGTACCTTGATATGCAACATAAACGTACAATATTTTCACTGGTAGAGTCCCCCTGGAATGACTAGGAGAAAGTTTACGCCACTGATTCTAGTTATAATTTTTATACTAAAAATACTAGTCAGCATTATTTTATATGAAAGCTGTGAATGCCACTTTAAGTTTGTGAAAGAAAGCTGAATTTTCAAATTAATGTCATGGAATTCCTCTAAGGACCATACAATTCACAGAAATAATAAGCATGTATTACATTTTTAAAAGGTGAAATTAACAATAATATCTTCTATAGTCATGGAAGAGTTTGATGTATGACACTCGATTACTTTGCATGTGATTGTTAAAATACACTTTAAAAAGTTGGCATTTCAAATCAAATGAGAAAGATTAAATTATTCAGTAAATCATGTTGGACTGAATAGCTATCATTGGGCAAAAGATAAACTCCTCTTTAATATTATTTGCCAGAATAAATCCCAGATATATTAAAATTTAAATAAAGTGAGGGAAAAGTAAAGAAGAAACAAATGAATAATTATATTCATTTGATCAATATATAAGCCTTCAATAAATTGTTCAGTTATGATTATTCCAATGGGAAGGACTTTCTGAAAAGCACACCAAAGGAATAATGGTTGACAGATATCATTACATCAGGAAAAAAGTGTTGCATTAAAAAGCACCATAAGGGAATACGTGTAACTCTATGGCTGATTCATGTCAATGTATGACAAAACCCACTGAAATGTTGTGAAGTAATTAGCCTCTAACTAATAAAAAAGATTAAAAAAAAAAAAAGAAAGAAAAGTAGCTGAGGAAAAAAAATTAAAAAATAAAAAATAAATAAAATAAAAAGCACCATAAGCAAATATAAAACAAATAAAAATTTGAGTATAATATTCAAAATATTTGACTCAACAAAAGATAACATCCTTTATAAATGAAATGCTGTTGCAATCAATAAGATGACTACATCTTGATAAAAAATTGCTCAGTATAATAGTATAGATAACAACTTTGCAGATTAAAATTATGCAGATTAAAAATTATAAAGTAAAATAATTTGTTACAATTTCCCCACTTTTGAGATTGTCATGAATTTTTGTAGCAAGTGATAGCTTGTGTGTTATGGTAGAAAGAAATACAAACCCTCTGGAGAACAATATTTTTGAATCAAGAAATTCCACTTGGGGAAGTTACACTATAGGGAAAAATTAAGGATGTTCCTTAAAACATAAGTTCAAGTAATTGCAATAATATATGTAATAACTGAAGTTTGAAAACAATCTGATTTATAGAAACATTAGATTATTTGAAGACAACATAGAATATATAATGAATATTTCCAAACATAAAAAATGCTATGGAAAAAGTATCTTAAATAGTGCAAAAAGTTACTCATGTTATAATGTGAATTTATAGACCTAGTTGCAAAATAATATGAACAACATGGTTACATATCTTTGAGTATATGTGTATATAAGGAGATCATCTCCCCCACAGAAATTGATATGAGAAACAAAGTTATATGTTGAATGGTTTTCTCTCCTCTTCTTCCTTTTACTTTTATATTTCCTATTATCCTCATATGGTTGTATATTGCCTTTGTAACTAAAAAATTATTTTAATCATATTTTAATATAATTGTTTACTCTTATGGAAGTACATACATACTGTGAACATCCAATGGGTGTGAAAATTTTTGACCACATTTTTTTATCAAAATTCAAAAAAATGGGTGCTACACACTGATATTTTAATGTCCTTGTTGTGAAAGTCTTTTAACAATTTTATATCCTATGTATAACAGTTTGAGACACATGTTAATGGCCAAGAGTCAACTCTTACTTGTTTCCAAGTTCTGGGAAAACAGAAGCAAATGACACTCTAAATGGTGGAAGTGACATTTTTATGAAAACCCAGGGCAACCATTAAATTATCAGCTACCCTTCTTTTGTATTTTTCTTTAGAGGGTCACAGTATTATTTTAACCAAGGTTAGCTGGGGGCTTTTGTTGTTGTTGTTGTTGTTGTTGCTTTTTCCTGGCCTCATATTGCTGGTATGGAAAGTAATTTAAACTTTATGGTCCATTTCAAGCAAGATTATTTACATCTGTGTGGCAAAGTCTGTGTGCTTGCATGTAATTTATACTCTACTGCTATTACTTCTCAAATTCCCCCACTTGGTTGAATTTATTGCCATTGTAAACTTGCTTGCTTCACTTTGGTTAGTTAGAAATTTGAAAAAAAAATTTTTAAGTTTTCTAACTAAGGAATAACAACATTTGTGTGTGTGTTCATGCTTGTTTTGTGGTATATTTGGTTTGGTTTTTAACTTTTTAGTGTTTGGAACTTAGCGTTTCACTGTGGATGAACAATCCACAATGAGTATTTTGATGTTATATATGGTTTGAATGAATCTATTTAAATATTACTTTACAAATTTACACTAAAATTATAACTATGGTGGATATCACAGGCAAAATATTCCTTTGAAAAAGTACAGCTTTAATCAATAAGACAACAATGCATTTATAATTCAGATTAGCATTCCATAGCTTTAGTGCAAATTACAAGCCCTTCATATTCATTTTAATTCCAGAACCTTGAGTTCTAGAATTTTGGTTTAGTATACTATAAAACAAGGACAAATTTTCTCACAGTAGTTAAAGCCATATGCTTAAATAGTCATGTCTCCAAACATAAGATCATTAAAGGTCCCTGGATGGTGTATTTGAGAAAAGGAATGAATGGGGTTCAATCCCTGGGTCAGGAGCATTCCTTGGAGAAGGAAATGGCAACCCATTCCAGTATTCTTGCCTGGAAAAATCCATGGACAGAGGAGCCTGGTGGGATCAAGTCCATGGAATCACAAAGAAACAGACACGACTGAGCAGCTAATACTTTTCACTTTCATGAGATCGTTGCATTCTGTCTAAATGAGTCCTGACAAAATTGTGTGTCGTTTCTGGTGTGCGTAGCCATGAAAAATGTTTTTAAGTGTTATCCATCTTCAGTGTCTGTGATCATACAAGATGCTTGTTTGAGGGAAAAAAATTAAAGACCCTTGCAGTCTTGGCGATGTACAATGCTACCTGAAAACCCCTCCATGCTTCTGTCCTCCCCACATCATGAATTTCTGTCTTCACATGGTGATCTGGTAGAGGAGGTGTGACCATTGACCCAGGTAGACCTTTATTTATTTTTCACGTTCCTAATGTTTCCATAATTTAAAAATCCCATGGCCTTCTCTCTCTCCAGGCTTTCCTCTGCCTGTGCCTAAGATTCCTGTTTCATCCAATGATGAAGTTTCCATCAGTACTATTTTTCTTTTATTAAAATCAAACAAAGAAAAAAATGCTAACTGTTCAAAAGGGGAAGTTGAGGCAACTCATAATATTCAAAGAAATTTAGGGAGAACAACCAAAAAAGATAAAAGGTATTCACTTCCTCCCATCCTAAATTACTAAGAAAATAGGATTACTCAAAGTCCTAGTGATTCTATCTGGGGTCATCTTTCTTTCCATTAGGAAGGAGAGAGTGAGATTATATGGTTTATACAGGTAAGTGACTGAGACTGGGATACAGGGTTGAGGGAGCTGTGAAACCACACCTTCTGCAGAAATAAAAAATAGTCCTGCTGTACAGTTTAAAAAAAAAATTATTCTGGAAGAAATTTCTCTTTTGTTCTTTTCAGTGGCATTTGATCCAGGTAAGAGAACAAGATTACTGAGCATGGCTCTAATTGTTGACCTTCTTGTTTTCATCAAGGCTTTCAAGGTAGCACTTCCCTGGAAGCTCAGATTAAAGAATTTGCCTACAGTTCAGGGGATCAGGGTTCGCTCCC
Source organism: Muntiacus reevesi (assembly GCF_963930625.1). Taxonomy (NCBI): domain Eukaryota; kingdom Metazoa; phylum Chordata; class Mammalia; order Artiodactyla; family Cervidae; genus Muntiacus; species Muntiacus reevesi. The sequence goes on along the minus strand of NC_089263.1, from coordinate 10,288,412 downwards.
TAGGTTGGGAAGATCCTCTGGAAAGGGAATGGCAACCTACTCCAGTACTCTTGCCTGGAGAATTCCATGGACAGAGGATACTGGCAGGCTACACTCCATGGACAGGGAGGCCTGGCGTGCTGCGATTCATGGGGTCGCAAAGAGTCGGACACGACTGAGCGACCGAACTGAACTGAACTGAACAGTCCATGGGGTTGGGAAGATTCAGATACAACTGAGTATGCAAGCGTTTTTTTTTTTTTGGTTATGTTTTCATCAACTTCTGTGAAACTTGTGGTTTTATGTATTTGGTTTCTATTGACACCTGAATACAATTCAATTTCTATCAAAATAGATGAAGAACAAAAATAGAATGCAGTCTGTAAAACAGTATTTTTAACTGTAGAGAGTGGTTTCTTTTAAGATTTCATTGTACATTTTATATAAATGCTCCTGCTGCTGCTAAGTCACATTAGTCGTGTCTGACTGTGTGACCCCATAGACGGCAGCCCACCAGGCTGCCCTGTCCCTGGGATTCTCCAGGCAAGAACACGGAGTGGGTTGCCATTTCCTTCTCCAATGCATGAAAGTGAAAAGCGAAAGTGAAGTAACTTAGTTGTGTCTGACTCTTAGCGCCCCATGGACTGCAGCCTACCAGACTTCTCCATCCATGGGATTTTCCAGGCAAGAGTACAGGAGTGAGGTGCCATTGCCTTCTCCGAAATGCTCCTGGCGTAGCATTAAAATCTTGGCTTCTGGGTCAGGGAGTTTCTCCCTAAGCCTGATTCAAATCTTCAACTCCATTGGTCACTACTAATTTTCTTTTTTTAAATGCTGTACAATTGTCCTCACCTACTTCCTGTTACTTAAACTGTGCAAAAGCATTTCCATAGGAGGAATTCATAAGTAAGATCCTATAGCATTCTGTTCTGTAGAATGATATAGCAGCCGTTTTATTATTTGGAGTGAGATAAGGTTCTCAAAATAAATTAAATGGGAGTGGGAGAAGTGGGGAGAAGCAGAACTATCAGTCTACAAATGCATTTGTAGGACATTACGGTGAAAATTGATATAATGCCTCCATAGATCTCCTTGGCACCTGTTGAATTGTTGTACTTACCCATTAGTACTCCATTTAATACTAGAAGGCAGTTAATAAATTCTTCCTTCCTGTTCAGGAAATTGACTAAAAGACACAAAATTAGCTTTTAAATTTTAAAGAATTAAGATCTGGATGGTTGATTTCTTTTCCTTTATTCATCTACCTTGAGAATGCGGTCTGAACTCTGCTCTTTGTACAGAGGGAACCGATAGCTCCTCAGACCTCAGACTTTGCTTCCAAAAGGTGCAAATGTGTCCTCTCTCAGATTTGCCTTGCAGCAGTTCTCAGGAAAAGCCAGGCTTGGGTGATTGTCTAGGTCTCAGGCCCTAGAGGCCAGCGAGATCAGGTTTTTGTGTTGGGATAATTCCTGGACTTTTAAAAAAATTCTTTGTCTGATAAAAGAGAGTGCACTGTTCACATTCCATCCTGAAATGTAGGCACAAAGGTGTAACTTTCCAAAAGGGACATCTTTATGGCTTCCATGGAGATTTTATGTGGCTATTCCGAATTTAAGAAACCAAAAGACAAATTGTGCAAAAAGTGTCCCACAAGGGGCTCATTGTAGCGCAGTCCCAGTGTGAGAATCACACATTGTTGTTGCTTAGTCACTCAATCGTGTCTGACTCTTTGCGACTCCATGGACTCTAGCCCGCCAGGCTCCTCTGTCCATGGGATTTCCCTGGCAAAAATACCGGAGTGAATTGCTATTCCCTTCTCCAGGGGATCTTCCTGACCCAGGAATCAAACTCATGTTTCCTGAGTGGCAGGTGGAGTCTTTACCACTGAACCACCTGGGAAGCCTGAGAACCAGGCATATATTGAAGTATAAATATCGAAACTCTCTGTTGGTAAGACTCAAGTATAACAACCTATGAAACTTTTTAATAATAAGATCCATATGAATATCTTTAACTGATATAAAAGACACTGAGGAAAAACTCTTAGTACATAGAAGGACAAGGTTAGTATTGCAGTGGGTTTTCATTGCTTGTTGCTGTTTTAACAGTTTATGTATTCATTTGTTTATGATGTCTATTGCATTCACAAAAAAAATGTTATTCTTTTTTCTAAATTGAAGTATAGTTGATTTACAATGCTGTGTTTGTTTCAAGTATACGGCAAAGTGACTCAGTTATATGTTACAGATTCTTTTTCAGATTCTTCTCTACTATGGGTTATTATAAGATATTGAGTAGAGTTCCCTGTGCTATATATTATGTCTTTGTTGGTTATCTATTTTATGTACAGTTTAGTAGTGTCTATATCCATTAATCCCAAACTCCTAATTTATCCCTCCTCTCCCTTTCCACTTTGGTAACTATGAGTTTATTTTCTATGTCTGTGGATCTGTTTCTGTTTTGTAAAAATTTTCATTTGTGTCATTTAAAAAAAATTTTTATGTATAAGCAATATCATCTGACATTTGTCCAAGAAAAATGTATTATTCTTTTTAAAATTGATTTAATTTATTTTTAATTGGAGGATAATTGCTTTACAATATCATGTTGGTTTCTGCCATACGACAATGTGAATCAGCCATAAACATACACATGTCCCCTCGCTCCTGAATGTCCCTCCCACCTCCCACCCCCCACCCCATCTAGGTTGCCACAGAGCACCAGCATTATCCTTATATCTATTCATAGGAAGATTCAAGTCTTCATCTCCACCACTCCATTCTCCCACAAAACTTTTGTAAAGAATGCCTCCTTTAATTAAGCAAATCCAACAGAATAAATTATTATTGTTTTTTTCCTCCAACATCAGGGGGTCTCAACATCCTCCCTAGGTACTGCAATGGTGGAACTTACAGTAGAGTCTACAAAAATCTCCTGCATCTACTTTAGGACAAGAGAATTTATATCTCCCAAACAAGAAAGCCCCATTATCATCTGAGGCACCCAGAAATTGTGGAAGAACCACATAAAAGGAAGGCAGGTGCTTTCTTTAAGTCCTCCTCAAGGCAGCCTGCACCCATCTGTTGGATATTTGTATATTCAGCTTTTGAAAAAATATGGAGAGAATAGATGTAGGCTGGGGGTAAACAAAATGAATACAATTTTAACTGTCTTTTCATTTCAGTTCCAGCCATTTCTACTGTATACTAATTTAAATGTCTTTTAGTGAAATTGTTTGTGCTTTCTTTTGGGATGCTTTCCCTGGAAATTACTACTTGCTACTTACACCACCCTTAAGATATTTCTTTTGACATCATGGGGGTGCATATATAAGAAAATTAAATTTCTCTTTAGTAGTGATGACACATTCTTCAAACATTTAAGACTACTCCATTTCTGTTAATTGTTCTAAAATACTTGCCTTGTTGCATTAAACAGTAGGCCAACACCAAGTTATTCTTTGTATCTTTATTCTTTTGGTTTGGAGTGATTTCTCCAAATTGACTTTTTTAATAAGGTAATGGGAAACTCTGTTTTCTGAGGCCAAAACCACTTATTTACCTTCCGGTAAGGATAAACTTATAAGAACACTTTTGAACTTTTGCAGAAGTGTTACCAAGGTGCCTGGGCTTCCCAGGTGGCTCAATGGTAAAGAACCTGCCTGCCAGTGCAAGAGAGACACGAGATGCAGGCTCAGTCCCTGGGTCGGGAAGATCCCTTGGAGAAGGAAATGGCAACCCATTCCTGTGTGCTTGCCTGGGAAGTATCATGGACAGGGGAGTCTGGCAGTCTACAGTCCATGGGGTTGTATAGAGTCAGACATGACCGAGTGACTAAGAACATCATGCACAAAGGGGTCCATGCTATCGGGTAGCAGTTTACAGATAATTGTTACCTGAGCAAGAGAGCCACTAGTAGGGTCCATCTGAATTTTCAAGAATGAGTTCCCGGAGGATGATGCAAAGCTTTCTGCAGCTCCCGTAAATACTTTCTATCTGTCATTAACATTGAGCACTCAGCAGACTTTCTATCTGATTACTTAAGGCAAACAGAGTGTCAGGAACTGAACCACTCTTGAAACGGGCCCAGAGAAAGCCAGGGATTCATCAGGTGCTACCTATTTTGCCACCGAAAGAAAATTCTGGTCTTAGTAATAAAATGCTTTTGGGCCAGAGCCTAGATGTTTCTGGGGCTTGCTCATAAGGGCTCAAGTGTATCCATTACCAAGGTCTGATATGTCGTGACTCTTTTCCTTGAACTCAGCTCAGCTATTCAGTCTTTCAAAAGATCCACTGCATTTGACCTTGTTTTAGGTACTGTATGAAATAATGCACCTATAGTGCTTAACAAAATTGATATACTCATTCCACTAAAAGATGATTTAAGAGCATCAATTGTATGCCTAGCACTATTATGAAGAGATATAAGAAAATCAAAAGGATTCTTTCGCCTTTGTGGTTTTTCATCTGGTTGAAGAAAAAGATATTCACATTGAAAACTGTTCTGAAATACAGAACAGCATCTTTTTCTCCATTCTATGAAACTTTACTTCCTTTCCATAAGTTTTTAAAAAATTGTATTCAATTTCTATGAAATTAAATGTTTCTGGGACAATGCCGATAATGAAAATAAGCAAGATCCAAAGCAATTTTCAGAATGTTCTCTTTTCCATGAACCCTGACCTTTCCTGAGTGGCTGAGAGAGCAGAAAGTCTCTTACTCTGGCTATTTTGAGTTTTCCTAATTTTAAACCTAAACTATAAATCAATACCTTTATAGCCAATGATGTTATTTTGATTCTTTTCAAAAGCATCACTTTTGCAGATTAAACGTGTTTCAGAGAAGTCACTGAAAGTCAGAGGAAGCCGAGTTCCTGGCTCAGAAAGAGGGTATCTCCAACAGTTTGAATTCTGTTCCACCTGGATGAGAGTTGGTTTGACACTGAAACAGGATCAAGGTTTGTGTGTTTCTGAAATGCTTTTTTTGTCTTAGATTTATCTTGTCCTTTCATTTATTCCTGTTTCTGAGCTTGTCTTTGGCCAGTGTTCACTGTCTCTTCAGGACCTATATTTTGTGCATCTCACAAGAAGAAGTTGAATATTCTGTTCAGTTCCATTGCATTTGGAAGCTGCATTTTGTCTCAATCTACAAGAAAAAGCTAAGACATTCAATTGGCCAAGACCTCTTTTAACCTGAGCTTATTGGACAAAGCTATTTTACCTGGTTTCTGTTTTCCAGAACACAAAAGAAAAGAACATTAGCGTGTTTGCATAGCTTTCATGTTCATAGACGGGATTTCTTGTTTTCCTGTGTCTAACCTCTGAAACACTGTTCACAGTCTAAGACTTGAGACACATTTGAATCCAGAAAATATTGATTTCATCACTGCCATGTTGTTGAAATCATAAAACGACATAATCAGAGTGCAGAAAGCCAAATTTTATAAACACCCTAACGTATGGCACATGACTAAGTGATAAATCTTGACACGTTTACCAAACAAAGTGAAAATCTTCATTTGTCTTCGAAAAGAGAAGTGCTCCCATGTGTTCGGACATCTGTACAGTCAACATGTGGCAATTACTGTGCGAAAAATAGGATCACTGTAACTGCTGTTGTAAATTACGGCCTCATTGATTAGTATCTTCCCTCTCAGACTCTCCACTTCATCACAAATAAGGAGACACAGACACTCATGGCCTCTGAAGAGATTTTCCCCAAACTGATTTAAATTTAAATTTAGATCTGTTCCCAGCAGGCTACCCTACAGCATTACACAGTTTCTGCTTTTTGCTTAAGGATATCTGGAGTATTTCTCACACACCGTGAGTGTATGTTTACTTAAGCACTAAAATTAAATACACATAATGAAGACATCTGTGGCAAACAGAATTAATAAGTGGAATACCATATTGCTGTGAAGATGTATGTTCAACAAGCATGGGACGCACACTGTTCTCTCTGGAACTTGGCATTCCTTATGTGTTGCTGAGAATTTTTGAATGGATCCCAAGTGATTTTGGTGTCTAGGGATTGCTTACTGAGGCTGGAAACCTCCCCAAGAAGCTCATCTCGTTAAAGCGTTTCCAGTTCCTCATAGAAGACTTTCCACTGTGAAACGGTAATGTGATACATGTTATGATGTTTGGGAAACTGATCAAATGAGGATGAGAAAATGCCAATTGTTACTTACTCTGAAAAAGATTCTTCTTAGATTTCCATTCTGTTTTCCCTCCACATTAACTAGACCTAATGTAAGGTTGATTATTTTTCAGGATATCTCTGAGGGCATATCCCCAAACTGCCCCACTACATCTATCAGAGTTGCTTGGAAAAGTAAAGAAATAAAGTACAAAGCAATCATCCATGAGCTGCACCTAGATTCTATATAAATACATGAAGGATTGATTATTTATGCCATTTCTGTCAAGCCTGTGTTTGCCTTTATTTCACAAGCAAATTTCATATAATGCTGGAGATGCTACAAAACCTGACTGAGGTAGAGAAACAGCATTTAGCCTTTGAACCTGTTGTAGGGGGAAATTAAACTGAAGCTCAGATTCATTTCCTTTATGCCACCCCTAGAAAAAAGAGGGCACCAGCTGATATGTGTATAGTAGTGTATCTGGCCTTCTGCTGTGTATCGTTCTGCTGAAGGGAATACATCATACAGATGGGCTCTGGATAAACAAACTTGATCTTAATCAGAATTTTCTTCGTGGCTGTCCTAGCAGTGTGGCTCCACCAGAAGGTCTGGTTGAAGTGTTGCTAGGATGACTTGCCATTCTCACGCAAATTTCATCACCCGTCCATCCTTTGATTGGTGCATGTATGACACTTGCAAGGTCACTTCCATTGTGTCCGACTCTGCCACTCCATGGACTGTAGTTCGCCAGGCTCCTCTGTCTATGGAATTCTACAGACAAGAATACAGGAATGGGTTGCCATGCTCTCTTCCGAGGGATCTTCCCGACCCAGGGATAGAACTGCATTAGCAGGCAGATTCTCCACCACTAGTGCCACCTGAGACAGCAATGCATAAGGTAAATAACACACAAAGGGGAAATCTTGGGCCAGAATTTAGCACACCTAATTTTCCTAATCTCATAAGGGGGTAGCCTGAGTTTAAGCATTTCCTGAGGGCAAGTCTTCAAGTTGCATTGCTTTTTTTTCAATCTACCCTCCTTTCAGTTCAATTCAGTTCAGTCGCTCAGACATGTCCAACTCTTTGCGACCCCAATAATCGCAGCATGCCAGGCCTCCCTGTCCATCACCAACTCCCAGAGTTTACTCAAACTCATGCCCATCGAGTCGGTGATGCCATCCAGCCATCTAATCCTCTGCCGTCCCCTTCTCCTCCTGCCCCCAATCCCTCCCAGCATCAGGGTCTTTTCCAATGAGTCAACTCTTCACATGGGGTGGCCAAAGTATTGGAGTTTCAGCCTTAGCATCAGTCCTTCCAATGAACACCCAGGACTGATTTCCTTTAGGATGGACTGGTTGGATCTCCTTGCAGTCCAAGGGACTCTCAAGAGCCTTCTCCAACACCACAGCTCAAAAGCATCAATTATTTGGCACTCAGCTTTCTTTGCAGTCCAACTCTCACATCCATACATGACCACTGAAAAAAACCATAGCCTTGACTAGACAGACCTTTGTTGGCAAAGTAATGTCTCTGTTTTTTAATATGCTATCTAGGTTGGTCATAATTTTCCTTCCAAGGAGTAAGCATCTTTTAGTTTCATGGCTGCAGTCACCATCTGCAGTGATTTTGGAGCCCAGAAAAATAAAGCCAGCCACTGTTTCCACTGTTTCCCCATCTATTTCCCATGAGGTGATGGGACCAGATGCCATGACCTTAGTTTTCTGAATGCTAAGCTTCAAACCAACTTTTTCACTCTGCTCTTTCTCTTTCATCAAGAGGCTTTTCAGTTCCTCTTCACTTTCTGCCATAAGGGTAGTGTCATCTGCATATCTGAGGTTATTGATATTTCTCCCGGCAGTCTTGATTCCAGCTTGTGCTTCTTCCAGTCCAGCGTTTCTCATGATGTACTCTGCATAGAAGTTAAATAAGCAGGGTGACAATATACAGCCTTGATATACTCTTTTTCCTATTTGGAACCAGTCTGTTGTTCCATGTCCAGTTCTATCTGTTGCTTCCTGACCTGCATACAGGTTTCTCAAGAGGCAGGTCAAGTGGTCTGGTATTCCCATCTCTTTCAGAATTTTCCACAGTTTATTTTGATCCACACAGTCGAAGGCTTTGACATAGTCAATAAAGCAGAAATAGATGTTTTTCTGGAACTCTCTTGCTTTTTTGATGATCCAGCAGATATTGGCAATTTGATCTCTGGTTCCTCTGCCTTTTCTAAAACCAGCTTGAAGATCTGGAAGTTCTCGGTTCACGTATTGCTGAAGCCTGGCTTGGAGAATTTTGAGCATTACTTTACTAATCTGTGAGATGAGTGCAGTTGTGTGGTATTTTGAGCATTCTTTGGGATTGCCTTTCTTAGGGATTGGAATGAAAACTGACCTTTTCCAGTCCTGTGGCCACTGCTGAGTTTTCCAAATTTGCTGGCATATTGAGTGCAGCACTTTCACGGCATCATCTTTCAAGATTTGAAATATCTCAACTGTAATTCCATCATCTCCACTAGCTTTGTTCATAGTGATGCTTTCTAAGGCCCACTTGACTTCACATTCCAGGATGTCTGACTCCGGGTCAGTGATCACACCACTGTGATTATCTAGGTTGTGGAGATCTTTTTTGTACAGTTCTTCTGTTTATTCTTGCCACCTCTTCTTAATATCTTCTGCTTCTGTTAGGTCCATACCATTTCTGTCCTTTATAAAGTCCATTTTTGCATGAAATGTTCCCTTGGTATCTCTAATTTTCTTGAGGAGATCTCTAGATTTTCCCATTCTATAGTTGTCCTCTATTTCTTTGCATTGATCCCTGAGGAAGGCTTTCTTATCTCTCCTGACTGTTTTTTGGAACTCTGCTTTTCGCTTCTCTTGGTTTCACAGCTATTTGTAAGCCCTCCTCAGACAGCCATTTTGATTTTTTACATTTCTTTTTCTTGGGGATGGTCTTGATCCCTGTCTCCTGTACAATGTCACGAACCTCCATCCCTAGTTCATCAGACTGTCTGTCTATCAGATCTAGTCCCTTAAATCTATTTCTCACTTCCACTGTATAGTCATAAGGGATTTGATTTAGGTCATACCTGAATGGTCTAGTGCTTATCCCTACTTTCTTCAGTGACCCTGGATAAAAACTCTATTTTCCAGCTCCCTTGCTTTCTCCACTCCAGAGAATTTCATGAACACCACAGATCACACCAATGAAAGGTGAGCCTGCTCTGGGAACTGCCCTCTTCTCCTCCCCCTGTTGAAGTTTCTGCCCAATTAGGATGAAAATATTAGTCACTTAGTCGTGCCCCACTCTTTGAAACCCTGTGGACTGTAACCCACCAGTCTACTCTGTCCATGGACTTCTCCAGGCAAGAGTAGTGGAGTAGGTTGCCATTCACTTCTTCAGGGAATCTTCCCAACCCAGGGACTGAACCTATTGAAGGCAGTTTCTGACAAAGTTTCCCAAGTTCTGGTCATCATTAAGCCCTCAATATAGGAGACAATGTAAGTAGTTTTTTGTTTTTTTTTTCTAGAGGTATTGACTTATATGAAGAATTTAACATCTTCATACGTATGGTCTATCATTAAAAAGTGGAAAGAGAAAGAGCAGAGAACAGACCCTTGATGGGCACTCATCCGGGGCTGCACTGAAAAGGCGGGGGGCGGGGGGAGGTGGAACGGGGGGGGGGGTTATTGCACTAAAGACCTCTCTCTTCAATCCTTAGCACCCTCTGAGATAGATGAAAAATTTACAGATGATGAAAGTGAAGCTCATAGTCAGTGGGAGATTCTGAGCGTGAATATTATGTTTGTCTAAATTCAAAGCTCTTCTCTATCCTTCAGACTGTTTCTTGTTTTTAGTGATTTACAAAAAAAAAAAAAAAAAAAAAAAAACCACACACAAAATTAAAATAGCCCTGCCTATAGCTAATCATTGAAGAATCTTACCAGCACAGCAGAAGGATAATTTTGTGAAACATGGGCTGAGAGGTAACAAAATTCTCTAATGCCAGAAGTGATGTTGACAATCAAAATACTGGATGAAGGATCAGACTAACTGGCAAAGAGGTATATAAATTGATCCAAACTGTCCTTTTCCATGACTTTCCTCATGTCCGATGAATTCAGTGTTTTTAACTGCATAAAGGGTTAGTGCTTGGCACCCAGAAGATTCTTAGTTCCCTGGAGTTAAGGTCCCAGATGTAGCACAGGACACCCACTTAAATTTGAACTTCAGATAAACAAACGGATGACTTTTTAGTATATCCCACATAGTATTAGGGAAATACTTGTATCAGAATATCTTTTTTTTTTTTAAACACCAAGGTAAAATTTAATTTGACATCCAGTATTTTACTGGTAATCCTACCTGGATGAGATGAATATTAAAGTCATTAGGTGTTGATGGTAATCATACTCCATATAAAGAAGGACAACTTCCTCTTTTTCATACGTGGAGCAGTACCTACTTTATAAGTGGCCAGGAAGCCTATAGGCAACAGTATATGTAAAGCACTTGGTATATGGTAGGAGGTTAGTGCAGCAAATGGAAATATTTATTTCCCATTTGTTTAATGATTTTGAAGGTTAAAGGCCGCCTAGAACTTTCTCTAAGTTGACATACATATAGGGAAGGAAAAGGAGAGCCAGCTGCTGCTCAAAATTGTTTCAGCAAACTCTATAAAACTGCATGCGTGTGTGTCAGGCACTGAGTTACTGCCCAACTCTTTGGGATCCCATGGACTATGGATCACCCGACTCCCCTGTCCATGGAATTCTCCAGGCAAGAATACTGGAGTGGGTAGACATTTTCTTCTCCAGGGGATCTTCCCAACCCAGGGATCAAACCCTGGTCTCCTGCATTGCAGAGAGATTCTTTATCGTCTGAGATACCAGCAAAGCTCCTTTGTAGTGGCTCAAACTACAGCTCTTAAGGACAGAAAACATGTGTACCTTGTGGTAGGTGCTATTTTAAACAGTGATATGTATGGACTCATGGAATCTTCTCAGTAACTGTATGAAGTTATTGCCCTCAGTTTGACAAACTGGGAAGCAAAGACACAGAGGAGCAAAGTCACTGGCTCAGGGAGTCCCTCACTGCACAGAACCTAAACAGTCTGGATTCATGCCACAAGCTCTGGGTTCTTCCTCAGGGCCAGACTCTCTATGGGGTTCAATGGTGGTCTAGCCTCTGCTGCTTCCCATAGCATCTGAAGGTTAAGAGCTACAAGAAAGATGGCCAAGAGAATGTGATTTCAAAACTGCCCAAAGATGACAAATATTAACCTTCCTTGGAAAGCCCTCATGAGTGGTTGCCAGGGGACCTGTTTTCTGGCTGCAGAACTGAATACTGGTTGTGCCCAGAAAATTATCTGAAGCTTATGTGTGATGATGGAGACAGTGAGATCAGCAGTATTTTGCAGCACCTCCCACCCAAACATCTGTCCTTAAATTCATTCTTCCTGCTTCTGAGAATATCCTTTTGCATCCAGGACCTTGCCAGTCAGGAACAGGCTCAATAAGTCAGAGCTGTCTCAGAATCTGTACCACAAAGGAGCAGTCACCCTCCGCTGTGCCAATGATCAGCTGATTAACTGAACATTAGGAGTCTTAAGACCCTCCTTGGACCCAAATGGATTTCAATTAGGATTCTTCTTTATACTATTAGGAAATAATGTTTACTTAAAAACACGATTAAACTATCAAACTTGCAAGAACATCAAATCAATATACAAAGAATAATTGATGGAGTTCGGAGGCACCATACTGTGTAAAATATCCTGGATTCTTTTCCTAGGCAAAGCTTTGGCTTTGTTGTAAGGGAAAACAGTGACTCTTTCCCTATGGTGAGACTCAAGGCCAAGGAGGAAGAATAGGACTAAAGATACAGAAAGGATGTCCTCATGATCCTTCAAGGCCTTCCCAGGTGGTGAAGTGATTTAAAAAAAAATCCACCTGTTAATGCTGGAGATGCAGGAGAAGAGAGTTTGATCCCTGGGTCAGGAAGATCCCCTGAAGTAGGAAATGGCAATCCATTCCAGTGTTATTGCTTGGAAAATCCCATGGACAGTGGAGCCACATAGGCTATACTGTCCATGGGGTCACAAAGAGTCTGATATGACTGAGTGACAATGCATACATGCATGATCCTTCAACATAATTTGTGTTTCCTTCTGGGAAGATTCCAAGGATTTGAGCTAGAGAAACTAAAGTTGAGGAACAAATTTGTGTGAACTACCAGGCAGGGGTACCTTGAGCTCATTGCTCTTTGACACTTATGGAGATCCCATGAGAAATGCTTACAGAAAGCATGGCTTATCCATCTCTCCCCAAACTCTAAATTGTATCTGCTCCTGTGTGCATGCTAAGCCGCTTCCTGCATGTCCGACTCTTTGAGGTCCCATGGACTGTAGCCCTCTCCTAAAAGAGGGGAGTGAAAAAGTTGGCTTAGAACTCAACATTCAAAAAGCTAAGATCATGGCATCTGGCCCCATCACTTCATGGCAAATAAATGGGGAAACAATGGAAATAGTGAGAGACTTTATTTTGGGGCTCCAAACTCACTGAAGATGGTGACTGCAGCCATGAAATGAAAAGACCCTTGCTCCTTGGAAGAAAAGTTAAGGCCGACTTAGACAGCATATTAAAAAGTAGAGACAGTACTTTGCCAACAAAGGCCCATCTAGTCAAAGCTATGGTTTTCCAGTAGTCATGTATGGATGTGAGAGTTGGGCTATAAAGAAAGCTGAGAACTGAAGAATTGGTGCTTTTGAACTGTGGTGTTGGAGATGACTCTTGGGAGTCGCTTGGACTGCAAGAAGATCAAACCAGTCCATCCTCAAAGAAATCAGTCCTAGATGTTCATTGAAAAGACTGAGGCTGAAGCTGAAGCTCCAATACTTTGGCCACCTGATGTGAACTGACTCACTGGAAAAGGCCCTGATGCTGGGAAAGATAGAAGGTGGGAGGAGAAGGGGACGACAGAGGATGAGATGGCTGGATGGCATCACCGACTCGATGGACATGAGTTTGAGCAAGCTCTGGGAGTTGGTGATGGACAGGGAGGCCTGGCATGCTGCAGTCCATGGTATCGCAAAGAGTCAGACACGACTGAGCGAATGAACTGAACTGAACTGAACTGGGCTGTAGCCCACCAAGTTCCCCTATCTGTGGGATTTTCCAGGCAAGAATACTGGAGTGGGTTGCCATGCCTTCCTCCAGAGGATCTTCCTGACCCAGAGATTGCACCCCGATCTCCTGTGGCTCCTGCACTGCAGGCAGATTCTTTACCACTGATCCACCAGGGAACCCCTATCTGCCCACTGGTTCAACCCAAATCAAAGAAGGCTCGGTATTCAAGTTGCACCATCTTTCCCTCCTCTCCAAGCAAATTTGTTAACCATAGCCCCCACTAGGAATCTTGGAGAAAATATCCCAGCAAAGTTCTTGCAAGAGAAGGTGGTGGGAGGTTGCCTTGAACTTTGCTCCAGCACACAGTGTCCCATTTATGAGACACCCCCAGAAGGAAGTGCAGGTCCGAAATCAGTGTCAGTACTAGTTGTAAATCCAAAGCACTAGTAATTATTCCTTTCATGCATGATATGTACTATAAATCTAAAAATATTTACCCTTTTCCTTGGTTTCTAGAAAAGTGAAATCCAACTCTTGAATCTTCCCAGGGTGTAAATAAGGGCATTGTGGCCAACCTTGTTATTAGGCTCACTTTGTCACTGTATTTTTTGTCACTTTGATTTTAATTCATTTACTCTACTACTATAAGTACCCTTCACTCCAGTCAAAACACTATGTATGTGGGAGAAGACATTAAGGGAAGGTAGAAAGGAAAGAAGAAAGGAAGGAAGCAAAAAGAGAAGGAAGGAAGAAAGGGAAAAGCAGTAGCAACTTTAGATGATAATGGGTCTAAGAGTATCATGTAAACTGTGGATTGCTATATAATTATGATGTATTAACACTATTAGTGGTGCTCTATATTGACAGCATTTTTACTATTTCTATCAGTATTAGTATTCCTTTTTATTTTGAAGTTGGAGAGTGGTAGGAGGAGGAAGGAAGAGGTGGCCATTAAGCCAGACCCCAGCTGCTCTAACCAGATAACAGGTGTTATAAGGCTGATTGTATAACTGAGGAAGGGGGACCAGGAGGGCCGCTGGCTCAGGTCCCACAACTAATGCTGGGGCTGGTGTTGCCTCCAGGTCTGTCTTCTTCCATGTACGTGTTCTTTTCAGCATCCTATGCACAATAAGGCCCAGGACCAGCTTTGTTTGTTTGTTTTGCATTCCTCACCCTCACAGAAAGGATTCAAAAGTGTGGCCTCTGATACTTATTTCACATTTCAAGCTCTGGGAAGAATTTTATTTTTCCCAGAAGGCTTCCCTTGACCTGCACAGGCTCCTTCCCTTTTCTTCCAAAATCGTTGCACACCTGATACTGTGTTCTTAACTCTATGTCCATTAGCCATGAGTATCCTGAGGACAGTGGCCATGGCTGCCTTTTCCAGCACTTTGTCTGTGGTACCTCCCAGAGTCCCTGGCTGGTGAGTAGAGCTAGTGATAAAAGTTGACTAAGTAAATGAAGAGTAAATGGAAAATCTGAAGCTGCCAGGACTGTGAATTTCACAGTCTCTTCTCTCTACCACCTTCTCTTCTCTCTACCACCTTCTCTTCTACTGCAGATGACGGGATATCTTCCTTCTTCTCATGACTAGGCCTGCCCACTGACAATGTGTTACATCCTCTGACTCCTTAAACATCTTATTTCCCTGCCAGCATTTTCAAACTCTTAACCTCTTACCCTGGGTTTCCTACTGGTAAATTCACACATTCATGAGTGACTTATATTCAATGGTCTTTTACCCAGACTGATCATGCAAACTACTTAGCAAAATCTTGAAATTTGAGCCTCAACTAAAATTGATAGGTTGGAATTTCCAGAATTGGCCCCATATGGATATTAGTACTAAAAAAGCAAAACAAAATGAATAAATGAATGAACCCACATGGAATCCCTCTCCCTTCTGAAACAACCTCCCTTGAGGACATGGACTCGGTATTAAAGAACAGTAACCTATTCCAGTTAAATGCATTAATATTATCCTTAGAAAATCTCTCTCCTGCAGTTCTTCCCTGACAGATCAGAACTATGAAGATAAATTTTTCCCTCTTCATAAATCATGGGCTTTTCATATCTGATGCCTCCCTGTTCTTAAGATAAAGATATATGGGACTTCTCCAGTGGTCCAATGGTTAAGAATCAACCTGCCAGTGCAGGGGTCAAGGGTTCCATCCCTGGTCTGGGAAGATCCCACATGCCATGGGACAACTAAGCCCATGCAACTGCTGAAGTTTGCACACCTAGAGCCTGAGTTCTGCAGCAAGGGAAGCCTGCACAGTGAGAAGCCTAGCACCACTACATAAAGTACCCCCTGCTTGCCACAGCTAGTGAAAATACATGCACAACAAGGAAGACCCAGTGCGGCCACCATAAATAGATAGATAGATAGAATGTAAAAGAGTGCCCTCTCAACTGCAAATCATGGAGAAAGAGAAATAGCTAGAAGGGATGGGACAAAACAAAGTGCTCAAATGGATGTGGCATTTGCTCCCTACATTTCCCCAGAATCAATTCATGTCAGATGGGACCACTAGAATATGGCCAATATGCTATGAATAAAAGTAACCAGTGTCACTTCTGGTTAAAGGTTTTCAGTGAGGGTGTGAGTTCTTTATGCTCTTCCCTCCCCTCCTAAAGAGACTTAGAAAGATGTGTGTTCTAGAAGCCAGTGACCTACCAGATGCAAGTAGCATGAGTCCCTGAATCAAGGACTCTGAGAAAGCAAGAAATAATCTTGTTTCCATGATAAGCTATGGAACATTGGGGTTTATTACCATGGATAGCCTTTCTTATTCTGGACAATTCTGGACAATATAGAAATCAATACCAAAAGTGAGTTTCCATCATAACATAAACTAAGCATAGATGACATTAGTTTAGCAGTGGGGCAGTGGAGGTGAGGAAACTAGTATCATAGGTTGGAAATATGAAGATCTTTATCATGTAAAGGGAAAACATATAGGAAAACTGCCACTTTGGTTCATTTGAAAGATGGACTTTGTGTATTGAACTGAGAGAAGAAGCTGGAAAGCAGAATGTTTAGCTGGTGTTAACTGAATTTGCAAGATATTAAAAAAAAAAAAAAAAATGAGATGAGCTATAGAAAGAATGGGCTTCCCGGGTGCCACTAGTGGTAAAGAACACAGCTGTCAAAGCAGGAGACATAAAATATGTGGGTCTGATCCCTATGTAGGGAAGATCTCCTAGAGAATGGCATGGCAACCCACTTCAGTATTCTTGCCTGGAGGATCCCATGCATAGACCATGGCAGGCTATGGTCTATGGGGTCACAAAGAGTCAGACATGACTGAAGTGACTTACCATGTACATTAGAAAGAATTTGCCAGTTTTCAGGCAGGAATGAAAAGAAATAGGCTATTTGCAGATATTCAAAGACTTGTGAGTTTGGAAAAAGGAGAGCTTCTAGAGATAGGATTAACAAGACTTCAAATGCCAAGTAAATCACTCAGCTGATTAAAGACTGCCAAGCCAAAGGTCTGATTAAAGGTGTGACATTTTTATTGGAACCTTCTCAATGCATTAAAGCACTTCAGGGCAAAAATTGTATCAGAGTTGTGGCTTATCCAGGAAAATTCAAAAGTCACCAAGTAGCAACTGTTAGTGTTCAAAGAGAAATATCTAGGAGAGGAACAGATTAGCAAGAAAAGAAATAAAGGAGTGAGGACATTTTAGAGAAACTTTTGGATGTGGTTTAGACACATAAAATTTATAGAAAGTCATAAAGATGCTCTGGATGCCATGGCAGACCACGAGCTCAGCAATGGAGAGAAAAGCTAGGTGAAGACACAGCCTTGGCCTTCAGATTTGGGAATCTCTCAGACATGGGAATAGAGTGGTGAAAATGGTAGTATTTATTATGGGCTTACTAAATGCCAAGGCCTGTTCCAAACACATTTCTCCTTGTGAGATAAGCATGATTATTCTCATTTTATAGGTGGACAAAATGAAGGCTTAGAGAAGTTGATTTGGTAAGGACCAGTTTACTACTAAGCAGCAGACCTGGTAATCTAACCATTAAAAGAAGAAAGAAACAGCCCTGGACATTTGCTAAAAAGTGGCAAGACAGATTTCATTCAGACTACTGCAGTAGGGGAGAGAGAATCCAATACAAACTGAATTCAAGTTCAACTGACACAAAAAAGACAGAAATTTTTAAAGGGAGAACAGAGAGGGGGAAAAAAAATAGGTTATAGGTAGGTGAAAAGGGGGAAACAAGTGAGGGAATTAGTGGAAAGTTACAGAGGTGGGGAAAGTGGAGAATTACTAAAGAGAGGTTGGCAAAGTGGGTTGAGACAATGTATATTTTCCAGTTGGATAGCATAGCATTTGTTTGAGCAAAGATTTATCATGGGGTTTAGGGTCACCTTTAGGGACATGACTTTAGGGACAGGTGGAAATGAGGCTGAAATCTGACCAAGTGTTAGCTCAGTTTTCAAACAAATCCTTTGGGCTGTCTGGGAATTCATAGTTCATATCCTAGTCTGGCTGACTTCAAAGACTTTGATTTTCATCCTGACTCTGTGTTATGGACAAATGGACAATTGTCCAACCATTAGAAATTGACCAACTGCAGTATAATGGTAATACTGAAATGTGGGAGTCAGATGAGTAAGCATGGACATAAAATCTAAAAAGATGCACAGGAAATGCTAAATGGTTTAAAATGTGAGATGAGATCAATTTGGGATGATAGGCAGAAACCAGGGCACAAAGCTACTTGAAAGTCAAGCCAGGGCATTTGGATTTTCTCCTGAAGTTCATGGGAGCTGATGGTGAAGGTGGGAATAATGTGAGCATGTTTGCATTTTGAAAGATTTCTTTGTTATGTAGAGGTCTTTTGCATTATTCAAAACTAGGTATTGATTAAGACCTTGGCTTCAGCATAGACTGACTGAGAGATCTTGAATGAGTCATTTAACTACATACACAATCTATTTACCTTGAGAAAAGGGTGATCATCCCTCTGGTAAAGGACATTATTGGTTCCCCCAGCATTCATTTTATCTCTTCCCTACCTGGTAACAGTCATCAATTGATTGGGATTGACCCACGTTTCAACCCCCTTCAAGTCTCAGTTAGCCCAAGATGTTCAGCCTAATCTCATTTACTTGCCACCATGCTGGGTTCAGGGATGAGATATTGATCCAATCAGAATGAAGCCAAGGCATGGAATGAAAATGGATCACGGATTCCTCTTTTTTAGTGGATAGTCCATGTATAGATGTGAATTCTGAAACTCCACAATCCTTTTTCCCACCATTAGGGAAGCTGACCTCTGGGCAAAGTTAATAGGCAGAGGAGAGAGAATACAGAGACTCACCAAGAAATGGAGGTGAGCCTGTGATCAAACCTCTCCTTCCCATACCTTGGGACTTTGTAGGTGAACATTCCACTTCCAGTTTAAACTAGGAAGATTTGGATTTTTCTCACTTGCAGCCTATATCATCAAACATTATATACTTACCCACAGAATCAGTGTAGGCAAAGGAGGTTGCACATTGAAGTAGAAGAAGAACTCACTAAGTGTCTGTTGCCCTTAGATTATGTCTCCATGGTGTCTCTCTGAAGTAGGTCTCTCTTGTGATTTCTTTCCATCAAAAGTACCATTGTCTTCTCTGCCAAAACTAGCCTGATAAATGCACTGTGTCCATCAGCCAATATTAGGTTAGGTCACCATGGTGAGCTGTCTAAAAATACCTCCCAAAGTGCAACTGACCAGAGGCCAGGAAGAACTTCCACTGCTTTTGAATCTTAGATAATTGTACAGGCAAATGAGGTGACCAGGATTCTGCCAGGAGAATCAGAGCCCATCTCAGATGATTTTTCTGTAAATTCTGTGTCTCCTCTTCAAGCTCAAAAGTAATTACATGTACAGCCCCATTCATCAACCTGATAAATCAATTAAAAAAACCTGAAATTGATTTTTATTTGTCCCTTTGTCTCAAGTCTAGAGATTAGTGCTTATTTTATTCCTTAGGCCACCCATCAAGTGAGAAAGAAAGCTGGAATCAAAACACCCAGAACCTCCTGACTCTAACCTCGATCCTGGGACCACCAGGAGAGGCTGCCTCTCCCAGAAAGAGCTATTTTAGTCAGGGAAGGCCAAGCTTCAAAAAGTTGCTAATTCTGGTTTTTGTGTTTTTTTTTTATGAAGTTCCCAAAATTGTGTATGCTTATCTGAATGCTATCTGAACTATTCGCATCTCTTGGGAGAGTATAATTGGACTGGAAATTTCCTAAAAACAAATTTTCTTGTAAATGTTTCAGGCTGGGCTGTTTTGGGTCAGGAGAGAAATACCCCTTCTCTACCCCACTGTCCTGATTTCTGTGCCTCTGCTGAGGGTGTGAATTAAGACAGAAGGAGTTAAGTCCCTAGTAAGGAATGATGGTGTAGTCCCAAGTTCCCCAGTACAGCCCAAAAGTTCGTTGCCACATCCCATCAAGATCTATATGTTTTCCCATCATCTTAAACAGGTCTTTTGGGCACCTCTCCAGGTGGCCTCATTAGTGGAAAATTAAATAAAAGCATCCTCTTACTTTTCCATCATAGAAAGTAACCATATTTTAATAATGCTTTGCCATTACTTTCTTAGGACAACAACCAGAAAGAAGAATAGCAAGAGACATCAGACCTGGAAAACTGCCCAGAATATAGAATTAGGTGGCTGGTGAGAGAGAGCCATAGAAAGAGAAAGCAAAAAAAAAAAAAACACCAAAAACACATCAAACTTAAAAAAAGAAAAAATGAATAGATCTGTGTATTTCACACTGTGAAGTCATTATTTCTTAATGTTCAAAGCTTGATGAATGATTGGTGTTTGACTATTACGAACTTGGCCCTAAGATACAGTCACCTGTATTTTTTTGTTTTCTTGGGATTTAACCACAGAGAGAGAGGGAAGTGGCTCCTTAGGCTGTCATTCTTCTTGTAAAAGGCAGATGTCAATTTTCCTTTTATGCAAGGTTTATTGATCACTTTCCAAACAAATATAATTCAGAGAAAATTGAGTCAGGCTCGTTTCGCTAATAGTTGGTATTTTCTTTGAGGCTGTGGCATATAGCTGCAAAGTATGTGGAGGTAGGAATTTTCACATTATTGTATCTGACTGTTGAGTGAAGTCTGGTGGGATTGTGGGTGATTTGTGACAAGCTGAGGAATTCCTTTCGCAGCCTGCAGTAAGCGTGAAGCACGTTATTTAAAACCTATCTAGATCATTGATATATTGTCATCGTATGCTTTTAAGGGGGCCCCTTTCCCCCATAACATATAATTTTCTACATGGCCTTTAGCTTTTCTGTTTCAGATCTTACTCTTTGATGTTATGCTGCTTTTATCAAGCAAAAGGGCCATTGTAAATAGTTATTCATTTTTAAAATTTCATTAGAAATGACTTTTTTGTTTTTCATTATTTTCTAATTGATTTCAGTAAACATTTATTTAACTTTAATAATGAAAGTAATAAATATATAACTATTGTACATGACTCTTTTTTCCCTCCATAACTTATAGATGGAGACTTCTCCTAAAAATGTATCTCACATTGACTCAGTTCCCTGAAACTGTATGGCCCTTAATTTTGTGTTCTTCACTCTGTTACTTACCCAGGGGGCTGCCAGTCAGTCTCCAAACAGGGCCTTGCAGTCTCTACTTCCCATCATCCCTGGCTTTGTGCAGACTCGTCCCTCGCCAGATCAAGGCTGGGCCTGTGACTGTGTCAGCCAGCAAACTGCCCGTTCCGAGTCTGAAGCAGTAAGGCCAAGCAGATTGGCACACTGGGGACACTTCAGTCACCATCTAAAGACCACACCGCCATTTGCAGGATTGTGGCTCGCGTGGCAGTTGCTTCATCTGCAGATATGGAACTTCCATTTCTTTACTTTTTGTCTGAAGTTCAGAGACCTTTCCAGTATGTTTCTTTTGTATCTTAGCACATTTCCTGAATGCTCCCCATGTGATACATTATCAATAAATAATGAATATTGTCAAATGAATGGATGAATAAATGAGCAGATAGATGAGCTGGTACTATCAGAATGAAAAAAATTAACCACAGATTGGCAAGATATTTTATCTGATATATCTGAGCATGTCATTCAAGTTTGAATTCTATTTGTTCCTTGTGGGCCCAATCCAATAAGAATGATGGATCCTTTACCTATTGACTTAATTACTTATCAGTTTATTACCTATCAATCTGAACGCTTGGGACGAACTGCGGTGAAGGTTACGAAGCCTCAGTGTCACCAGGGAGCTTATGAAAAGTGCAGCCGATCAGGCCCCCATCCTGGGTCTCCTGAATTGGAATCTTATTTTAATAACAGCCCAGGTGGTTATAGTCTGAAAGAAGTGTGGCTCTTAGTCACATGCCTTTCTTTGTTCTTTATGAGCATGCCAAATGAACATGCTGGAAAAATTGCTAAAAAATATAATAAGTAGGATTCTTTGCAAAAGATCTTATTTGTGATTGACCGTGTTTCCCAAACAAGTGCATTCTGATGTCAACGATGCCCTGTTCTCCAAAGATGCCCTGAATCAGCCCAGTGTCACCCAGCTGTGACAGCCTGAGTGATTTCAAACACCACTGATTGACACCGTAAACGCTGCTTGGAAATGCCGCACTCTGCAGAATCCTTCATCACAAGAATACATCTGTCTGAAAGTTGGCTGTCCAAATGGAGGAGCATTTCCTCCAGAAAGCAAAACGCCACACTTTCATCTCTTCAAAGCAAACCCACATTTTTTGGTACAAAGAGGAGTTTTCCCTCCTCTTCCCAGCAACTTGAGTGCTCCTTCTGGGGAATGTTCCTTCTATTCTTAGCTTTGGGCTCTGTACTACGAACGGCCTGATGGAAGGATTTTGCAGATGATAAACCTCAGAGCTACCAAGCAGTTGCCATCTATCTGGGGATCATATTGTGCGAATGGCTGACAGGAAAAACCCAGGGGGATCTGGTTACAGGAAAGGGCTGCCATTTATTTATTTATTTTCCTCCCCAAGTAACTAATTCCAAAAACAGACCGCCGTTTGGGAACAGGAGTACCAGAGAACAAGAGGAATTCTGCTAAATTCTAATTGGAGAACAGTTGACTTAATTGGTGTCCATTTGGCAGACAATGGGAAAAGCTCCCCAGCTGGGCTGGGAAAGGCCCCAAGGGGAATATAGCCTTGCAAGAAGCCCCAGCTCTGTGGGGACCGATTGTTTCCTGAACTGAGACCTGGAAACCAGAGCTTAGATTAACTCTACAACTGTCAAGCTCCATTAGGGGCAATCAGAGGAGACAGAGCATGGGTTAAACACAGGAAACGGAGCTGACAATAGCCGCATATGTCTCCAAGAGCCGGGAAGGGAGACAGGCAAATAGATGTCTAATAACCAACATAAACATTTTTCTTTCAGGTTCAGATGTAGCCTGATGGGTCAAAGATATTCCTCAGTATGGGGTGTTATATGTCAAATATTAGGAACCTAAGTGGTTCAGTTGCATGTGCTTATTTGGTACAATCTGATGGTGTTGAAGACATTTGCTGAGCATCTCAAGGCTACAGAGAATTTGAGTGGTTGTTGAAAAACAGGAGCTGAGGGCTGGCAGGGCCAGGACCCAGGAGGAACAGATTCCATCCTCTGCCCCATCATTAACCAACTATCTGCCACTGGACCACCTTTCTGAATGTGTTAGGTCCCTGTTAAGTCATTTTAAAAGTAGAGGGTCATTATTGATCACTTCTGAGGATACTATTAGCATTAATATTCCATTAACTTATATCTTACTTGAGTTCAGAAAACAGCAATTCTTCCTCTTTGAGTGTGGGTGTCTGAGTTTGTACTAAGAGTGTCCAAGGTAGAATATAGTGTGCTGAGTATTTGTAATATAACACAGAAGTCTGTGTGTTGGAATTTTGTAACATTTTAAAATACGAATGATGAGGATCAGGACATGCTACTTCAAAATAATGCACTTCAGCATATTAAATGTTTTAAGCTGAAGGACTTTGAGAAAACAGCAGAAGTACCAAGTCACTTTGACATTTCTTTGGCCCTTCGTCCCTGAAACAGGTGATAAAACCCTTAGGTATATCAAGTTAGAGGTCCCCTCCTTATATGGAGGAAAGGAACATCCTTATTAAAGGGACGAGTGGAAAGATCTTGCTAAGTTTCTGCCAGTTTCTTGTACTTATACTCCAACCTATTGGAATTTTCCACATCAGTTCACTCTCCATGAAACCTAGCCTACAAATACTTAAGTTTAACCCTCTCTTCAAGACTTCATCTCCTTAAGAAGGCTCTTGTATCCCATGAAACTCATATTAAATAAATTTGTATCTTCTTCAGCTGTTAATTTGTCTTCATAGGTTTAATTTTCAGACCTAGCCAGGGATGCTAAGAAAAATTTCTTCCTCTCCTGCGTTACAAATAATTGCAATAGGTCACAAAACATCACAAAATATATGTCACAAAAATATATGATATTTTCCAATAATATTTAAAACATCATGAGAGTTAAGCTCACATTTTATGCTGGTGTAAAGACAGCATCTCTAGAACAGTTAGGCCAAACTTTAAAACCACCTTCAAGTGAATAACTTTTATGAAGGTGGCACTTTTAGGAACTTCTTATACAAATGTTTCATCTGCTTGAAAAATACAAATTCCTAACGTTCTCTTTTCACTGCTGTTCCCTCATGGGCTGTGGGCAGGAGCTGTGTGGAATTCTTGCTGTGTGGCCAGAATTCCTTGTGAACAGAAAGCCAGGGCAGCTAAATGCACATTCGTTTAAGTTGGGTGTCTTGGTTCACAAGAGAATGTGTGCACTTTTTGACGGATCCTTATAGTTCTCCAAGAACAAACTCTAGACTAAGTGATCTGACAGGTGAAAAGGTCCCAAACATTGACCACGATGGACCACTGCAGCCTGGGACAGTGGAGACTACAAGGTAAGATTATCTAATGTGTCATTTTTCCAGAATTGCCCAGAATTCATAAATAAACAAATTAAACATCCTCCCTCCTCTTCTAGAAGAATAGCACATGTAACAGGAGGTCCTTCTGCTCTTCTAATGCAGCTGTCTTCTGCAAGTATTTTGAAGTACCAACCAGAGCAAGGGAAGAATTCTCTTCCTCCTGTTCATGGGCATTTCCTGAATGCTAGCAATGAAGGTGAGAGTTTTAGACTGAAAACATAACACGAGTCTACAACAACCTTGACCTTTAAAATCGAAGGTTGGCAAAATCCATTTTGATCTGAGTTCACCTGTCTGCCTTCCTTCCTTTTCTGAAATGTCAATCTTAGAGAAGAATTTGGTTTTGTGAGATATGAAAAATCTTTATAGGCAAAATGAGCATTTAAACACAACCCCTTTCCCTCTCCTCTCAGATTGTTTGACCAGCAAGGGAAAACAGTGAATTTGGGGTTTGTGTGTGTGTGTGGCTTTTTCTTTTATTCTGCTAGTTTAAATTTGAATTAGGAAAAGTACCTTCACTTTCCCCGAGAGGAGTAATTAATTCAAAAGAGGTTTTTCTTATTCGGGTCAAGATATTTTTAAAACAGGTGAGCTGTTACTGATGATGATAGGATATTAAGAAAAATGAAAAAAAGAAAAACCTTTTGTGATTGAAAATGGATTAAACTAAAAAATAAATGCAATATTAGTAAAAGTACAGCCTAATTTGGCCTAATTAAATCTCAATTATGCAATGAAATCATGTTTTGTTTTGTTTTTTCCCTCCTAACATTTGTAGTAAAAACTATCCTCTTATTCTCTCCAGGTCAAGTATTGTTTAAGTTCATTTGTGTTTTTTGTTCTTGCATTCTCAATATACTATTCTGCCTTACCCATCTCATCCAGTGTCTACTTCTTTTGTTTATCCCCTACTTCTGCATACCTGTAGCGCACCTTTATCTTTGTTTTTTGCATCTCTTTTATCAGGCCCACTCAGCCCCAGGGCTTGTCATTTTTATGATTCATGGGCATATTTTTCCTAACCTCCTACAAAGAAGGTCTTGAAATAATTTTAAAATAGGTATTCCCATTGGCGAGCTGGGTTGGAAAATAACTCCCTTATTGACTCATCTTCTATGATATAATCTAATAATAAGACTTGTTCTCAGAGGAAATATCCAATAGATATTTAGTGTTAAAGCAGACTTTACACAGAGTGCTCAGACACATTAAATAGAACTGTCCAGTTAGTTTCTATTTACCACTAGAAAAGGAAATATGTGATAATATTTTTCTCCCTATGCTAACATTCCACAAGTCTATGAACCTATGATTTGCACTCTCTTTAGACATACTTTTTGGAGAAGACAATGGCACCCCACTCCTGTACTCTTGACTGGAAAATCCCATGGACAGAGAAGCCTGGTAGGCTGCAGTCCATGGGGTCGCTAAGAGTCAGAAACGACTGAGTGACTTCACTTTCACTTTTCACTTTCATGCGTTGGAGAAGGAAATGGCAGCCCACTGCAGTGTTCTTGCCTGGAGAATCCCAGGGATGGGGGAGCCTGGTGGGCTGCCGTCTATTGGGTCACACAGAGTCGGACACGACTGAAACGACTTAGCAGCACCTAGACATACTTTTAGACAATAATTAAATAGGCACTCATTTACAGAGCTCTTTGCCATTTTTTCAGGTGGTTAAATGCAGAGTAACAACTCTGTTTACTTAGAGTAAATGAATGAGCAGTTTCTTTCAAATACCAATAAATTCTTTCATCAACTATCATTTTCAGAAAGCTTACAGTATAAAAAAACACTGCAGATGCATGCTTTCCTCCAAGTATGCAGTTGCATGATTTCATGCAACTATATGAACAGGTACCTTAGTTATTTCTATGGAACTGGGCTGGAGGCAGGGTGGGTAATAGAAATGAAAACATGAGGTTATGCTTGCATGTTTGATAAGCAGCAAGGCTTGATAGGATCCATGCAGTTCGGTTCTGTTACTATATGCTCATAACCTCCCTATGCCATCAAAAATCTTAGATCTTCGTCTTCCATTAACTTCCAATTGTGATCATTTTAGCCTAGAAAAAGCATGTGAACTACAGGAAAAGAAAGAAGCTGGAAGTTGCATTTGCTGAATATACACCACAAACCTGACACTATGTTCAGTACTTTACACACTTGTTTTATCTGTCCACAAAATAAGTGATTTTGTTGCTGTTGTTCAGTCACTGACTCTTGGCAAACCCATGGACTGCAGCATGCCAGGCTTCCCTGTTATTCACCTTCTCCTGAAGCTTGCTCAAACTCATGTCCACTGAGTTGATGATGCCATCCAACCATCTCACCCTCTGTCGTCCCCTTCTCCTACTCCCTTCAATCTTTCCCAAGATCAGGGTCTTTTCCAATGAGTCAGTTCTTCCTATCAGGTGGCCAAGTACTGGAGCTTCAGCTTCAGCATCAGTCGTTCCAAGGAATATTCAGGACTGATTTTCTTTAGGATGGACAGGTTTGATCTCTTTGCAGTCCAAGGGACTCTCAAGAGTCTTCTCCAGCACCATAGCTTGAAAGCATCAATTCTTCAGTGCTCAGACCTCTTTATGGTCCAACTCTCACATGTGTCCATGACTACTGGAAATACCATAGTGTATTGCTCTTCATCCTATTCACAGCACCAGTTGTCTTGCTAGTCAGGGTGTCCACACTGTCCACTGAACCTAGCATAGGCAAGGCGTGAACTAAGAGGCCAGAAGAAGACTAGAAGAGCCACAGGAACTGCAGACACATTTATTCTCTTCTGGCGCAGCAGCTGTAGCAACAAACGTAACATAACATAACCACACATAAGCTCTCTCCTGGCTGACACAACAGCCATAAGTTTTCTCTCCTAGCTGAAGCAGCCATAGCAGTAGACACACTCTATTCTCTCCTTTTGTGGCTGACCCAATGGACACAGCCTTGATGGAGCAGTAAAATGTCACAATTTTCTTAGGTGAACCTCATATATCCCTACAAGCACAAAGTAGCTCATGACCAAGTGAGTATCTCATGATGTGCATACACAGGGCTATAAATGATCTCAGGTGTTACATAGTCCTTATTCACAAAATGTGGGATAAGAGAGCCTGAACAAGCCACCTGGGCTAATTTGCTGTCTCTCCACACATAGGTTTGACTATATGGACCTTTGTCAGAAAAGTGATGTCTCTGTTCTTTAATATGCTGCCTAGGTTTGTCATAGTATGTGTATTTTACAAACATGGGAACTGAGGCTTAGAAAGCTGAAGAACATCCCACACTAGGAAATAGTATTCATACAATGGTATGAATCACTTATGATTCTAAATATTAGAAAATATCTTAATATTCATCTCTGGGAGAATGTTAAATCAATTGGGATACACTCATTCAATGAACTAGTACTGTAGCAATTTATAAGAATAAAGCAGTATTTCAAAGCAAGAATTTTCAAGATTTTTTCTTGAAAATTTTCAAGAATTTTCCTTCCAAAAATTTAGAGAAGAGCTAACACCTATCCTACTCAAACTCTTCAAAAAATTTGCAGAGGAAGGTAAGCTGCGAAACTCATTCTATGAGGCCACCATCACCCTAATACCAAAACCAGACAATGATGCCACAAAAAAAGGAAACTACAGGCCAATATTAGTGATGAACTTAGATGCAAAAATCCTCAACAAAATTCTATTAAACAGAATCCAACAACATATTAAAACAATCATACATCATGACCAAGTGGACTTTATCCCAGGGAAGTAAGGATTCTTAAATATTCACAAATCAATCAATGTGATACACCCCATTAACAAATTGAAAGATAAAAACCATATGATTATCTCAATAGATGCAGAGAAAATCTTTGACAAAATTCAACATACATTTATGATAAAAATCCTCCAGAAAGCAGGCATAGAAGGAACATACCTCAACATAAAAAAAAAGTCATATATAATAAATTCACAGCAAACACTATCCTCACTGGTGAAAAATTGAAAGCATTTTCCCTAGTCAGGAACAAGACAAGGGTGACCACTCTCACTACTACTGTTCAACATTGTTTTGGAAATTTTAGCCACAGCAATCAGAGAAGAAAAAGAAATAAAAAAGAATCTAGATTGGAAAAGAAGAAGTAAAACTCACTGTTTGCAGATGACATGATTCTTTACATAGAAAACCCTAAAGACACCACCAGAAAACTACTAAAGCTAATCAATGAATATAGTAAAGTTGCAGGATATAAAATTAACACTCAGAAATCCCTTGCATTCCTATTCACTAATGAGAAAACAGAGAAATTAAGAAAACAAGTCTATTCACCATTGCAATGAAAAGAATAAAATACTTAGGAATAAATCTACCTAAAGAAACAAAAGACCTATATATAGAAAACTAAAAAACACTGAGGAAAAACATCAAAGGTCACACAAATAGATGGAGACATATATCACGTTCATGGATCAGAAGAATCAATATAGTGAAAATGAGCATACTACCCAAAGCAATCTATAGATTCAATGCAATCCCTATCAAGCTACCAACGGTATTTTTCACAGAACTAGACCAAATAATTTCACAATTTGTATGGTAACACAAAAAACCCTCAAATAGTCAAAGAAATCTTGAGAAAGAAGAATGGAACTGAAGGAATCAACCTGCCTGATTTCAGGCTATACTACAAAGCTACAGTCATCAGTCCTTTCAGGGAACATTCAGACTGATCTCCTTTAGGATGGACTGGTTCAATCTCCTTGCAGTCCAAGGGACTCTCAAGGGTCTTCTCCAATACCACAGTTCAAAAGCATCAATTTTTCAGTGCTCAGCTTTCTTTACAGTCCAATGCTCACATACATAAATGACCACTGGAAAAACAATAGTCTTGACTAGACAAACCTTCGTTGGCAAAGTAATGTCTCTGCTTTTTAATATGCTATCTAGGTTGGTTATAACTTTCCTTCCAAGGAGTAAGCATCTTTTAATTTCATGGTTACAATCATCATCTGCATTGATTTTGGAGCCCCCAAAAATAAAGTATGACACTGTTTCCACTGTTTACCATACACAAAAATAAACTCAAAATGGATTAAAAATCTAAATATAAGACCAGAAACTATAAAACTCCTAGAAGACAACATAGGCAAAACACTCTCTGACATAAATCACAGCAGGATCCTCTGTGACCCACCTTCCAGAGTAATGGGAAAAAAAGCAAAAATAGACAAATGGGACCTAATTAAACTTAAAAGCTTTTGCACTATGAAGGAAACTATAAGCAAGGTGAAAAGTCAGCCTTCAGAATGAGAGAAAATAATAGCAAATGAAGCAACTGACAAAGAATTAATCTCCCAAATATACAAGAAGCTCATATAGCTCCATACCAGAAAAATAAATGACTCAATCAAAAAAATGGGCCAAAGAACTAAATAGACAATTCTCCAAAGAAGACATACAGATGGCTAACAAACACATGAAAAGATGCTCAACATCACTCATTATCAGAAAAATGCAAATCAAAACCACAGTGAGGTATCATTTCACACCAATCAGAATGGCTACTATCCAAAAATCTACAAACAATAAATGCTGGAAAGGGTGTGGAGAAAAGGGAACCCTCTTACACCGTTGGTGGGAATGCAAACCAATACAGCCACTATGGAGAACAGTGTGGAGGTTCCTTAAAAAACTGGAAATAGAACTGCCATAAGACCCAGCAATCCCACTGCTGGGCATACACACTAAGGAAACCAGAATTGAAAGAGATATGTGTACCCCAACGTTCATAGCAGCACTGTTTATAATAGCCAGGACATGGAAGCAACCTAGATGTCCATTAGCAGACAAATGGATAAGAAAGCAATGGTGCATATACACAATGGAATATTACTCAGTCATTAAAAAGAATACATTTGAATCAGTTCTAATGAGGTGGATGAAACTGGAGCCTATTATACAGAGTGAAGTCAGAAAGAAAAACACCAATACAGTACATTAACACATATATCTGGAAAATAGAAAGATGGTAATGATGATCCTATATGCAAAACAGCAAAAGAGACACAGATAAAAAGAACAGACTTTTGGACTCTGTGGGAGAAGTCGAGGGTGGGATGATTTGAGAGAATAGCATTGAAACATATATCTTGCCATGTGTAAGACAGATCATTGGTCTAGGTTCAATGCATGAGACAGGGCGCTCAGGACCAGTGCGCTGGGATGACCCTGAGGGATGGAATGGGGGAGGTGGGAGCGAGTTCAGGATGTGGAACACATGTACTGTACACACATGGCTGATTCATGTCAATGTATGGCAAAAACCACTATAATATTGTAAAGTAATTAACCTTCAATTAAAATAGATTAATTAATTAAAAATAAGAATTTTCAAGATGTCTTATGTGAAGAAAGCAAGAAGTTTTTTTTAAATACTTGCATAAATACTTTTATATTTATGTGAGAATCTCTTGGAAAACTGTATCACAAGTGATAATAATGGCTGCCTTTAATGACAGGGGAACTAGGAAGAAAGGCTGACATCTGTATCAGATGTATTTATCAGATATTATCTCTTCAACAATATAGTGTTTAAAAAATACTTTGCCTCGCTTTGAAAATTTTCTTTGCTTTGACCCTATCCTAAATTGTTTCCTATCAGAAAATATATTTTAGGAAACAATTTACAAGACCATACATTTCTTAAACTGAAAATCAGTTATATTTCATTGTGATAAAGCAAACATAACATAAAATTTATTCTTTTAACCCCTTTTAAGTGTAAAGTTCACAGATGGAAATGGCAACCCACTCCAGTGTTCTTGCCTGGAGAATCCCAGTGACAGCGGAGCCTGGTGGGCTGCCGTCTATGGGGTCGCACAAAGACGGACACGACTGAAGTGACTTAGCAGCAGCAGCAAGTGTAAAGTTCAGTGGCATTGTGTCCATTCACATTGTTTTGCAACCATTGTCACCATACAGGTCCAGAAATGCTTCACTTTCTCTAACTGAAGCTCTATCCATTAAGTAATTACTTCCCATTCCTCCTCCTTCCAGCCCCTGGAAATCACCACTTTACTTTCTGTCTCAATGAATTTGACTCTTCAAGATACCTCAAGTGTGTGGAATCATAGATTTTTCCTGTATTTGATTTATTTCACTTAGTATAATGTCATTAAAGTTCATCCATGTGGTAATATTAACATGTGTCAACATGCATTCCTTTTTCAGGGATGGATATTATGCCATCACATGCCACATCCTCTGCATTAGTGAATATTGGGTTGAAGGTTAATTTTGCCATAGAGGAGATTTTTGGTTGACCATGTTGCTAAGTTACAACCACCTTCTTAAAGCTTAGGGTCCCTTTAAGAAATGTTGAAGGTGATGTTAGTCAAATACCCTCAATATATTGTACTGATGAGGCTCCCTCCTATCCACATCTACAACATATATTAGCACCTCATAGGTGAAAACTCTGGAAATATTTTTCTTTTAATGATTAACAATTAAAAACATGATCAAATTAAGAAATTCTTCCTCTGTATGAACATTACCTACAGTATTTTTAAAGTACTTGGTTAATATTATTTAATACAAAATATGGAATACATTTGAAACAGTGCCTTAAATTAACAATAGTGGTATCTTTAATGACCTTGTAAGCCAAAGCATCTTAACTGAGATTTATTGAAGTATTCATCTTTATAAGAGAGTTTTTCTCATGAAGAAACAGAGCTTCCACTTTTTTTTATATTGTAGTTTAAAATTGCCAAAATTTAGTGAGTACTTTTTACAAATGTACTGTGCACATATAAATTATACCATTAATTTAAAATGACACCCCTTTTGGAAACTTAGTTTCATCATCAGTACTGTTATGATTATATATATTTTACACGGAGTAATCCTGACACATCTAAATTTTTTGGGTCAAAAATTTTTAAAGAGAGTGCTGAAATTAAGAAAAAAATTTAAAAAAAAAAACAAAAAAGTGTTTGGAGACTGAGTAAGTTACAGAGCAGTTGGAAGTCAGAAAGAATCCAACTTTGGGCCAGACATTGCTTTTGGAAAAGATACAAATAAGGAATTCTTTGGCTCTCCAGTTTCTCTGTCAAATTCTGATACTCACTTCAGGTCTGAGTTTATCACTTTATGTTTTAATAATTAGTTCTATTATATAAATATGTGCTTCCATACATCTAGCTTCTTGAACAGGAGCTTCATTGGGTAATTTTATATTTTAAATTGCTTTACATGTTAAATAGAATCAATTTTCAGCGGAACCTTCATATGGCAGCTCTCGAGTCAGAAATTGGTGTTGAAAATACAGCTCTCATACTTACCAGTTTGTCCTTGAGACAGTTACACACACTTCAAGTCTCTGTATGCTGAGGAATAAAATAAGAAAGTTTAAAATGAGTCCATAAAGAATGTGCTGTGAAAATTAAATGAAGCACCTGGTATGGGCAGGATGGTGAAACCCAGAACAAAGTAGGCATTTGCCAAATATTGGTTCTCTTTACTCCTTGTATGTTATTGTGTCATTTTTGATGGGTTCTCTAATAGTATTACTTTTGTTAAGATATGAGACATTTAAGAACTGACAAGTACTCTTTATGTCACC
Source organism: Muntiacus reevesi (assembly GCF_963930625.1). Lineage (NCBI taxonomy): Eukaryota > Metazoa > Chordata > Mammalia > Artiodactyla > Cervidae > Muntiacus > Muntiacus reevesi. The sequence goes on along the minus strand of NC_089263.1, from coordinate 10,255,569 downwards.
AAATTCAGTTCTTTGGCATGAAAGTTCTTAAAATTTTCTACATTGATTTATAACCTTTGAGGGGAAAAAAAAACATCTCTTAATTCTCCATGGTTTCTGATCACTTAGGCTTTTCTGGTCCGGGGTAACACAGCATGCCACATGTTTTCCTAACAAATTGCATTCGGACACTTTCCGACACTTTCATTATTTTAACTCAGGTAATAATTAGTCACTGTCAGAGGAAGGACTTAGGTTGTGCAAATCAGAATAAATTTACCTTGCCTTAGCAGCAGTCACAAATGAAGCAATAAATTAGAAATAGCAAATTGTTACAGACTTAAGAGATCACAAATCAAAATTGTTCCCTGAAATCCAGGAAAAGGCAGAGTACTGCCAAGATTTCTTTGAGAGCTTAATTTTTCCAGATAACTTTTGAGTCCAATCAGTTTGTGACAAATCCCAGAGATGATGCAGACACTGATCACAAAGATGACTTTCTGGGACTTCACTCCTGTAGCATAAGCTATTTCATAAGGCTTCTTATTAAAAAGAAGTGTATTTTCTTCTTATGCTATTCAGGAGCTCCTGAATCTTTTTGTACACACACTTACACAGAAACACATACCCATAGAGAAATACACACACATATACAGAAACCCACACAGACATGCAGAGAAAATTAAGAACTCTTCTGAAAAGTCTGTCTGAGTATACAGAGCCTTTCCTGAAATACCAGTAGTTCAAATAGTAAAATTTGAGCTCATGAAAGAGTCTTGAACTTGGCTGAACAAGTTCCCAGAGGTGGATAATTAAGTGAATTAATGTCACGGAGGGACAATGTTTCTAGGAGCATGTCATGACCACCCTGCACTCAGCCTCATCTTGTGCCACATTTTTATTTGGGATCAGAAAGATGATATAGATGGCATGCTCATCAAATTTTCTTACACAAACCCAGCAAGGATCCTGAAGACAGTGAATGAAAGAATGTGAATGGGTGTGAATGATGAGCCAAAATATACAATCATGTCACTGGAACAAATGTAAAGTCTTGCACTTTTATCCAAAGAAAGCAAAAGGCCTGAAATTACTGGATGTGAAAACTGTGGCTTAATCAAAGCCTCTCTGGAAAGGATTGGTGGCTTCAGTTGTGAAGTAGAGCCATGGGTGTCAACCGTAAGCTAATACAGTGTTGCTTTGGTCATAGAAATAGAGGTACTGTGTTTAAGAAGGGATCATCTTACTCAAGATCAGGTAACAACCAGAGTGTCGTGCTTATCTATCATGCTACATCCTAAGAAACATGTAGAAACACTAAGACACAACAGTCATGGTGAAAAACTGCCAGTCAATCCATAGGAAAAGCAGAAATCTGTATTACTCAGAGCAGAGAACCTCTGGGTCAGGGTGGATATTCGTGAAAACTGCTGTCCATTACTGACAGATTCACCACGTAGAGTGAATAATAGACATGTTCAGTTTGGAACAAAGATAAAGACTTTGGTCGCAAAGGATGGAACTCTAATTGATGGGAATATTTCTATTAAAATGACCCTGGGATGATGAGCACATAATTTTTCCCATTCCAGCTCCCCCCCACCACCCAAGGTTATCAGTAAACTTATCAAAGATTTGCTAACTAGGGAAAAGCCTGTATCATCCAGGCAGGCAGAGACTGACATGACAGAAGCTCTGAGTGAGCTGCTGTACTTGACGCAGATATAAAAACAGGCTGAAGGAAGGCTTTGAGAGTCAGGATTCCCCTTCCTGGGAGAGTCGCACGGCATCACAACATACTTTGTAGGAGGTGAGCCAAGAGGGCGGCCAGCGGGTTGTGTCCACCCAGGAATCCCTTTCAGAATTGATGCCGATGGGCTTCCACGGTGGCTCAGTGGTAAAGAAGCTGCCTGCCGATACAGGAGACCCAGGTTCACTCCCTGACACACTAGGATCCCACATGCTGTGGAGCAACTCTGTCTGTGTCTCACACATACCGAGCCTGTGCTCTCGGAGCCACAACTACTGAGCTCATGTGATGCAAGCACTGAAGCTCGCCTGCCCTGGAGCCTGTGCTCCACGACAAGAGAAGCCACGCAATGAGAAGACCCAGCTCTGCAACTGGAGAGTAGCCCCCACTTGCAGCAGCTGGGTAAAAACCCCGTGGGCAGCAATTAAGACAGAGCACAGCCAAAAATAATTAAATCAAGATTATAAATAAAAAAAGAACCAATGCTATTGCAAGAGGCTCTAGCTGTCATTCTGTGACTGTAGAAGGAGAGCAGGTGAGGTTCACAGCCTGCCCTTTTTATGATACATGGCTCCCTGCTGGTGCTGTGGGAAGCAGTACCAAGCAGAAAGTCTTCCCAGTCAGCTCAGTGGTAAAGGATCTGCCTGCCAGTGCAGAAGATGCATATTCGATCCCTGGATTGGGAAGATCCCCTGGAGAAGGAAATGGCAACCCACTCCAGTATTCTTGCTTGGGAAACCCCATGGACAGAGGAGCCTGGCAGGTTTCAGTCCATGGGGTTGCAAAAGAATTGGACATGACTTAGTAGCTAAACAACAACCAGGGAGAAAGCCCTTAAATCCATGTTGTGTAGCTGAGAGTAGGTTTATAAGAAAGATAGATGTGATTTCTGCTCCCCAGGTGCCATTTTACCAAGAGGAAATCATAGGATTTCCTGGAGTTCTGACTTTGAACATACTCCTTTCATACTTCTGGATCAGGGAGCAGGTAATATAAAGTTAGTGGCACTAGTGGGAAAGAATTTGCCTGCCAATGCAGGGGATATAACAGGCATGGGTTTAATCCCTGGGTCGGGAAAATCCCCTGGAGGAGGACACAGCAACTCACTCCAGTATTCTTGCCTAGAGAATCCCATGGACAGAGGAAACTGGTGGGCTGCAGTCCATAGGGTCACACAGAGTCGGACATGACTGAAGCAACTTAGCACATATGTGATACTAAGTTACTCGACCTGCTCACTGGTCTACAGCCCGAGGAAAATCTTAGTTGAAAATAGCTGGGCATTATGAAATGAAAGACATGCTTGAAGATATAATAATTGAATTTTAAAACTGGGAGAGATCTTGGACATCAATTGTTATGTTTTAAAATGGTCTTCCTTGGAATACCATTGCAATAAGTATTCTACACAAAAATGTTCCCCATCAAGTTTGGAAGCTGCCCCTCTCCAGAGCTTCCCTTTGAGATTCAAAAGAACATTTGCACACTAAACACCAACAGATTCTTCTGTCAAGAAGCCTGCTGAACTTTGTATAATCAAGGTGACTCCCAAATACATGGGGACACGTTCTATAGAGGATTCTTTGGGAAATATTGCTGGAGTCCCATTACCTCATTTTGCAGATATCTTCAGATGAGATGAGCTAAAGAAATTCTACATAGTCTTTATTGACCACCATATTAGAAAAATTGTTAGGCTCTTTTTTAGAACTTTTCATAATTCCTAGTATTTGTGCCTGTTTTCACTTTAAATTGTTTACTTAATCACTTAAACTGATGTATTCTACAGTTGCCTTCCCTGGTGAAGTCCAATTTCCTGTGAAGGCAGAGGTCATGCCTCTGTTGCCCACGACTATTCCTAGTTTTTAGCATACATTTTGCACTGAATTTGATGCTGTGTAATGTTGAATGACTAGTTTGAGTAATGGTATTCTGATGTGAGTCTGCAGGCAGGGTCTGTATTATGCCCAACTTCCTTTTCAAATTTGCATAATTATGGCAAAGCCTTCCTCATCCAATTGGAATGGATTAATCTTAAAATGGGGTGACCCTTCATATTTTTTGTTGTTGTTCTTCAGTTGCTAAATTTTGTCCAACTCTTTGCTGCCCCATGGACTGCAGCATGCCAGACTCCTCTGTCCTTCACTATCTCCCATAGTTTGCTCAAACTCACGTCTGTTGAGTCAGTGATGCTATCTAACCCTCTCATCCTCTTCCACCCTCTTCTCCTTTTCCCATCAATCTTTCCCAGCATCAGGGTCTTTTCCAATGAGTAGGTTCTTCACATTAGGTGGCCAAAGAATTGGAGCTTCAGCTTTAGCACCAGTCCTTCCAATGAATATTCATGGTTGATTTCCTTTAGGATGGACTGGTTTGAATTCCTTGCTGTGCATGGGCCTCTTAAGAGTCTTCTCCAGCACCACAGATCAAAAGCATCAGACCTCTCATATTATGAACATTATATAGCCAGAGAGAGTATTCAGCTTAAGGGAGTCTTGTGAAATTGCTGTATCAGCTTTGGGGAGTCAGAGCCATATCTAGGCTGAAAGGATATTATGATTGAATCAATATGTTTTCATAAGTGTTCACTGAACAAATAAATGATTATACAAAGAAACAAAGACCTCTGAAGCACCAGACGGCAGTGACTTCAGGTGGTAATGTCAAGGAATAGGTACAATTTGTACAGAGTACATTTGCACTCTCCAGTTGAATATCACATATTGGATACCAGTGCTGACAGTTTTCCAAGATTTTACATAGATGATATGGACGTCTGAATATGTCCATACTTTTATCCTTCAAGTCCTTAAGCATTCCACCAAGTTCCATTCACCTATAGTATCTGCGGTCTCTTTCTGTCCACTGCATTTAGCTATGGCAGCAATGGTATTTGTGGTCCAGCAGGAAGCTCCCTAAGAGCTGAAGTCAGAAAATTTGAGATTTGAGTCCCAAATTCTTCCTCTTAGATGCTCTATGAGTAAGAATAAGGCACTGGCAACTCTGAGCATCTGCTTCTTTCTGTTAAAATATCTGCAGTAATGTTTGCCTTGCCCCAATTATGAAGCTCTTGAGGGAAAGTCCTTTGTTATCTATAAGCCCTCTGTATATCAAAGGTTTTCAAAATTGTCACTTAAAACTATATTCATAGGAGAAGCTCTATGAAAAAATGGCCCAATGCCCTTGATAAAAAACACAGACCATATCCCTCTCTTAGATATTTATAGCGCACATTAGGAATTAGAGGCTTAAAAACATTGCAGCAAATAAATCTGTTTGACCCAGAGAATCTCCCAAGAAATTTCATCACAAACCCTTTTTCTCTGTTTAATGGAATAAATATCAATGTCTGACAGACCATAGTGTCCCACAGAATACACTTTGGGAAATATTTCCCCAGGCCAATGTAAGGCGATATTATTGATAATGTGCCATGCCTCCCAGAAACCTGTTTTTGTTTTGTTTTATTTTGTTTCAAGGGACCTTTCCTTCTTGAACTGATTTGAGTGAGATGCAGTGGGATTATCAGGTACTTTGGCAAAGGAAGAAGTTTGGGAACAGAGAACCTTCTGGCAACTATAGAAAGTAGACAACTGATGCCTTTTCTTGCATGAAAGGCTAGTCGTGTAGAGGTCAACACAAATCTGTTGGCTCCTTTCCATCCCCTCAATGCAGCTCAGGCTCATACTCCCCCACAAACTATAACAGCCTTCTAGCTAGCTTCTGTGTTATCTGTCTTACCCTTAACTGCTGCAGGTCATCCTTGAAAAAAGCGACCCTATGACCCAGCAATCCTGCTTCTGTATCTTTGTCCAAAAGAATTGAAATTAAGTTCTTGAAGAAATACTTTCATTCCCATGTTCATTGCGGCATTGTTAAACATAGCTTTATGGAAATAGCCTAGATGTCCATCAAAAGATAAATAAAGGAAGGGTGATGTATACATAACAGTAAAGTATCATTCAAACTTCAAAAAGAAGAAAGTTCTGCTATTTGTGACAACATGGATGAGCCCTAAGAATTTTATGCTAAGTGAAATAAGTCAGTTGCAGAAGGACCAATAGTGCATGATTCCACTTATATGAAGTATCTAAAATAGTCAAACACACAAAGCAGAATTGGAAAGATGGGAACCAGTGGCTGAGGGAAGGAGACATGAGTGAGTGAGTGAAGTCGCTCTGTCATGTTCGACTCTTTGTGACCACATGGACTGCAGCCTACCAGACTCCTCTGTCCATGGGAGTTTCCAAGCATTAGTACTGGAGTGGGTTGTCTCCTTCCCCAGAAGGAGACAAGGGAGGTAGCTAATTAATGGGCACAAAATCTCAGTTTTGGAAGAAGGTTACATTCTAAGGGTCTGGGTATATCTTTGAGCATTTAGTGAACAATACCATGCATATACCTAAAATTTCTTAGGGTTAGATCTCATGTTGAGTTTTCTTATCAGGATAAAAAGAAAATTACCCTTATCACTTGCTTGCTTGCAAATCCAGTGACCTCCCCCCCCGCCACCACTTTTTTCAGATTTTAAACTTTTATTTTGTATTGGGTAGAAGGACACAGTAATCCTTTCCAGTATTCTTGCCTGGAGAATCCCAAGGACAGAGTTGCCTAGTGGGCTATAGTCCATAGAGCTGCAAAGAGCTGGACATGACTGAAGCAACTTAGTGCTTATAGCTGGTTAACAATGCTGTGGTTAGTTTCAGGTGAACAATGAAAGTACTCAGTGCTGCATATGCATTCTCCACCCAAATCCCCCTCCATCCAGGCTGCCACATAACATTGAGCAGAGTTCCATGCGCTATACAATATCCTTGTTATTCATCCATTTTGAATATAGCAGTGTGTACACGACCTTTCCAAATTCTCTAACTATCCCTTCCCTGTGGCAACCATACATTCATTTTCCCCCACCTCCTTTTAAATGGGATGAGATGAAGCCTGAATTCCTTAGCAAAGAATCTTTCACTTTTCTCAATCTGACTAGCCTATCTTTTCATCTTCATCTCTAGTCTGACCAAGTCTATATCTTACCTACACTAAACGTATGACTGTTCCCTGAATATGCCACACCTTAGGATGATTCCAGACCTTTGCACATTCTGATTCTTCTACAAAGAATTTACTCTACCAAATTTCTATTTTTAGCATATGCCTTCAAAACTAATCATAAATGTTCACTCATCTGTGACTGCTCTAGGCAGTTAACTTCTTTCTTCTCTGGAGTTATTACACTACTACATTGGATTTGGCTGATGTTATATATCAACTCTTGGCATTGAGATGTAGAGACTTCAGAGTTTGTCTTAGTCTGCTCAGAAGCTAGAACTAAATGCCATAGATAAGGTGGTTCAAATGACAAAATTGTGTTTTCTCACAGTTCTGGACCTAGAAGTCCCAGATTAGAGTGGGCTTGTTGGTGCAGGTCTTCTTTTTGACTTGAAGACCACCAGCTTCTCTCTATGTCCTTACATAGTGGAGGAAAGCGCTCTGGTTTCTCTTCTTATGAGGATACCAATCCCATCATGAGGGCCTCACTCATGGCCTTGTGTATATCCAATTCCCTCCCAAAGGCCCCACAATCCAAATATCATTGCACTGGGGGTCAGGGCTTCAGTGCATGATTTTTGGGGGAGTTGGGGGAAAATATTTAGTAACAATTATTCATCCATGTGTCCAAGTGTGTAGCACATAGCACAGCAGATGACATGTGATCAACATGTAAATTTTTATGGATAAACACATGAACAAACCAACCACCCAGCATAATTCTAATGAAGAAGCTGGAGTGGTGAGCTTGCAGGGTTACACACAGGAGGTTGAGATATTTCATCAGCCCAAAAGCAGGAGCAAGAAATATTAAATTGACAAAGAAACCCATGTGACAGGGTCTGGAGCAGAAGGAGTTCAAACAGAAAAGTGTCTCTCCCAAATGCTGAAAGCAAATGACACCAAATGGCTTTACCGGACATGTTGGATTTATCCATCCAATGTGGCTGATATATTATTTCTCCGTTTATGTACTTTTGGAATCTCAGTATAAATATTTTTTACTTTCCCTCTCTGAAAAGAAAAAGGATATTACGCAGCTGGCAGCAGCATCTTCAAAGAAAGAAATTCTTTAGCATTTCAGTCTCAGAATTACAGTATGCTAAATTTAATTGGTTAATTCTGTTAAAAGAGTGTGTGTGTGGAGGGGGTGTTAATAATTTCAAAAGGAACAGAAAGTAAATTCCTTTAAAATCACTGGAAAATTACACCTCCAAGGTCACTAGGGGATCTAGGTTAAGTCTTGTGTATTCAATAAATATTAGTTGAGTGTTTACAATATGACACGCTCCTAGGTACTGGGTACAAGTAATAAACATTAAAGTCTATGCTGAAGGATGGGCTGCTTGTCTCTCTGGAGATGGTCTTTCCCAATTAAAGAGGCTGACATCCATTTGTTACCTCCTTAAATGGCTGAAGGAGCTGTTGATTGCCAGCTTCTTTGCTCAGGAAACCACCACAAACACACATTTGCACTCTGATGAATAATGAAGGTTATTTATTGCATGTGCTTGGGATAATGGTTGATTTTGGAGTGCCGTTCATAAAACCTGCATCAAAAAGTATCTTATGGCCTAGAATTTTCATTGCAGTTCAAGTAAAATAGTCCTTGGAAATTGTCTTACTACCAAATTGCAATCATAAAGGCAGGGGTTTAGACTGGGAGAATCACTTTATATTGTGAACTTCTGGATAATATATAACATAAAGAGTTTAATTGAATCATTCAGTTGGGTTTTTGCCCAGAAAAGTGGGAATTTAAATGCTGATACAGCGTCAGCTTCCAATGACACCAGTCAGCACTCCTTAGATTGGATGTAAATAATCCTATTTGTGGATATGCAATAAGAGAGGGCTATGCTTGTCTGTAAACTCGCTAGCAAAGGTAATTAAATAATTCCATCATGTCTTAATATATATGAAAAAAAAGCACTGACCTCAAAGTAAAATTTGATGTGTTTTCCTTTTAGCTACTAGAAAAAAATACTGAATTTTTAGCAACCTTATCTTACTTTGGAACTGCAGAAACAAGATAGAAAACACACACACACACACACAAACACATACACACACACAAACTAAAAGCTCAGAAGTTACCATAGCAACAGTAATTTCTGTTCCTGACCCTCCTTTGGAGAAGTTTGCTGCAAAACAAAACAAAATAAAACAAAAGTTCAACCCAATTGGGCCATGTGATTCTTCTTTCCTGGGATTAGAGATGGGAATTTGGTTCAAATTCTCTATTTTAAAGTTCATCTTGATTTAAATCCTGAACTTCTCAAGTCCGGTTTCATGAGCTCCAGCCTTATCACAGCATTTTGAAGAAAATAAATGGGGTCACTTAGAACATTGTAATCGAGTCAATACACAACAGGAATGAAATGCATCTCAAAACAAACAGGCTGTTCCAGCAAAGCTGTTTGGGTGGGGGAGGGGGTTGATTTGCTTAGAAAGAACTGTTCTCAGTGACTGTTCTCAATGCCTTCAAAACGGGCTCTGCTCACTTGGCTAAACATTAAGTCAATGTATAAACAATGACAACAACAAATCTTATAGAAAAACAATAAGAAGCTGCAGATTAGAGTATTCCTTTGGAAATCCATCTTCCTGGCATCATATAGGATGGCACACAGTATTAAGCAATGCATCTCAGTATTATCTTAGACCCTTTCTCTGGATTTTCTACCTTTTAAAAAACATTTATTTTATTTTAGTTTTTGGCTGCACCATGAAGCACATTGGCTTCCTTGGGAGCTCAGATGGTAAAGTGTCTGCCTGCAATGTGGGAGACCCGGGTTCGATCCCTGGGTTGGGAAGATCCCCTGGAGAAGGAAATGGCAACCCACTCCAGTACTCTTACCTAGAAAATCCCAAGGATAGAGTAGCCTTGTAGGCTACAGTCCATGGGGTCACAAAGAGTCAGACATGACTGACTTCACTCTCACTATGAGGCACATTGGATCTTAGTTCCCCAGCCAATGATCAAACTGACAACCCCTGTATTTAAAGTGCAGAGTCTTAGCCACTGGACCACCAGGGAAGTCCCTCTCCTTTTTTAATAACTATTATTTCTCAGTCACTGTTTTCACTTACTCATTGATTCACTGTTGGAACACTGCTATTCCCAGGGGAGGCACCCCTCACTCTTTTCCCTTCTCATGCGTTTCCCTCCTCATGTACATGAATGTTTAGTCATGTCTGACTCTTTGTGATCCCATGAACTGTAGGCCATCAGGCTCCTCTGTCCATAGGATTTCCCAGAGGAGAATACTGGAGAGGGTTGCCATTTCCTTCTCCAGGGTGTCTTCCCTGACCCTGAACCGCCATCTCCTGTATCTCCTGCTTTTCAGGTGGATTCTTTACTGCTTGAGCCATCAGGGAAGACCTTTCCCTCCTTTTTGGGTATTATTTTTCCAAGTAAGATTCAGTTCAGTTCAGTCATTCAGTTATGTCCAACTCTTTGTGACCCCATGGACTGCAGCATGCCAGGCTTCCCTGTCATCACCAACTCCTGGAGTTTACTCAGACTCGTGTCCATCGAGTCGGTGATGCCATCCAACAATCTCATCCTCTGTTTTCCCCTTCTCCTCCTGCCTTCAATCTTTCCCAGCTTCAGGGTCTTTTCCAATGAGTCAGTTCTTCACATCAGGTGGCCAAAATATTGGAGTTTCAGCTTCAGCATCAGTCCTTCCAATGAATATTCAGCACTGATTTCCTTTAGGTTGGACTGGTTGGATCTCCTTGCAGTCCAAGGGACTCTCAAGAGTCTTCTCCAGCACCACAGTTCAAAAGCATCAATTCTTCAGCACTCAGCTTTCTTTATAGTCCAACTCTCACATCCATACATGACCACTGGAAAAACAATGGCTTTGACTAGATGGACCTTTGTTGACAAAGTAATGTCTCTGCTTTTTAATATGTTGCCTAGGTTGGTCATAGCTTTTCTTCCAAAGAGCAAGAGTCTTTTAATTTCATGGCTGCAGTCACCATCTGTAGTGATTTTGTAGTCCAGAAAAATAAAATCTGTCACTGTTTCCACTGTTTCTCCATCTATTTGCCATGAAGTGATAGGACCGGATGCCATGATCTTAGATTTTTGAATGTTGAGTTCTAAGCTAACTTTTTCACTCTCCCCTTTCACTTTCATCAAGAGGCTCTTTAGTTCTTCTCCACTTTCTGCCATAAGTGTGGTGTCATCTGCATCTCTGAGTTTAATGATATTTCTTCTGGCAATCTTGATTCCAGCTTATGCTTCATCCAGCCTGGCATTTCTCATCATGTACTCTGCACATAGGCAGGGTGACAATATACAGCCTTGACATTCACTGAAATTCCTACGATTCACCATCAAGTGTCTATCTCCAGCCAATACTGCTTTCTAAAGTTGCACTCTGATTCTGAGCGGATCATCTCCACCTAACAGCTTACCTATACAGAAAACTCACTATTGTCTTCCTCAGATTCTTCTCCATCTCTGTTATTTGCTTCTCATTCAATTTTGTATATAAACTTGTACATTTAAAATTATATAAAACTTTCCCTTAACCTCTGGGTTTTCCTTTCAGGAAGTATCACCTTCTCTTGACCTACTTCACTAACATGTCCAGAATTCTTACCTTCTCTCTGTGCCCTGGGAGGTAGCCTTTAGTCTGTCCTTCATCATCTCTTTCTTTCTGGGGTTATTTCCAAAGATTCTTGAGCTGTATTCCCTGCTCTCTATTCCATACCATTCTTTTCATTGCCCCACCCAAATAATCTTTTGAATGAAAGTGGAACCATGCTTGGGAAATCCCATGGAGAGGTGAGCCTGGAGGGCCAGAGCCCATGGGGTCACAAAGTGTCACACATGACTGAGGGACTAAATAGCAACGACAAGGCTTAGAATCCTCCAGGACACTCCCTTAGCAGGTACCAGGAGGGCTGTTGTCTTGATCTGATATCATTTCATCCTTTCACTTAACTTTCTACTCTTGCACATGGGTCCCCTCCTGTCTTTCATTTTCCCCTTGTCTTAGGTTAGGAGTCTTGACCTAGAATGTCTCAGGTATAAGCTGATAGGGAATCATAGGGATTGTGGTGCTGGAGAAGATTCTTGAGAGTCCCTTGGACTGCAAGGAGATCAAACTGGTCATTCTTAAAGGAAATCAACACTGAATATTCATTGAAAGGACTGATGCTGAAGCTAAAGCTCCAATACTTTGGCCACCTGATGTAAAGAGCCGACTCATTGGAAAAGACCCTGATGCTGGTAAAGATTGAGGATGGGAGGAGAAGGGTGTGACAGAGGATGAGATGGTTGGATGGCATCACTGGCCCAAGGGACATGAGTTTGAGTAAAGTCTGGGAGATAATGAAGAACAGGGAAGACTGGAGTGCTGCAGTCCATGGGGTCACAAGAGTCTGACATAAATTAGCAAGTGAACAAAGGGATTGTAATAGATTAGAATGAATGTGTACAATCTTGAAGCATTTACATGTTTTAAAAAATACTGTGCTAAGCACTCAAAACTCCTCTGTGGGCTAGATAAGCCCCTCCGAAGGCACTGCAACCTCTGCCTCTCCTCTGGCCACACTCAAAGACACACTCTGAATGAACCCATCGCTCTTAAAACTCTGAATGTTTTCATGTTCTGTTTCCTCTAGATTCTTTGCCAGATATCTATGAAGGTACAACCTTCCTCCAGAAAAGGGCTATTTCTCTCTTCATTTTATCTAGATAATTTCATAGCAAAAGGGGACCACCCAAAATCTTTCCAATCTAAAGCCTCTCAATCAATCTGTGTCTCTGCCTCTCTGATACCTTGGCTATATCAGAATAGATCAGACAGGGTGGTTAAGGGGGTGTATTGTTTCTTTATGAACTTGCAAATGACAACAATAAAGCTTAAGATTTGTGTGGAGCTTGACAGCTTCTTAAGCACTTTCATACTTGATAGTCTCGAAAGAAAGAAGACTTTAAGAGGCATAGAGAAAGTAGAGAAAGGAAGAAACTTATTTGCAGGCAGTGGGTAGATGACTGTGTTGCTGGTTTAGTGATTTAAAAAACAACAACAAATTAAACTATCAGTCTCTGTTATAGAGGTCTCTAGAATCACTTCCAACTTTCAAACGTGTGAGTGATCACCTGAACTCCACGTTATAGATTGACTACAGGTACAATGTGCCCTAAATTTGTTTTGTTTTTTTTAATTGAAGGATAATTGCTTTACAGAATTTTGTTGTTTTCTCTCAAACCTCAACATGAATCAGCCATAGGTATACATATATCCCCTCCCTTTTGAACTTTAAATTTGTTTTTTGAAAGCACATACCAAGGTTTTTTTTTTTTTAAATTAGAGCCGTATCATGCTTCTGTGAAGTTTTCATATTTGAATTTATGGAATTGTTATATTGAAATGGAATTGTGTTACACCTTTAAACCTCAAGTGGCTACTAATATTTTATTAAATACAGCTGCCACTAGGCAATAAAAATTTCCAAGGGGCAAAAAAAAGAGTGCGGTGTTTTTCATATCTACTTTCTTCTTGCAGAAGCCATATGCTAGTAATACATATATGTTGTCTGGTGTTCAATATATACTCCAGCTCTGTATATAGTTAGCCTACAGCGTTACATACCACCTGCATAATTTCAAAACATTGAACACTAGATGTCACAAAACAAAACCCCATGCTCTGCTCTCAAGCACAAAAGCATTTACAGTTGGTTAATGAGATATACAGAAAGCTGTTGCAGAACGAAGGAAGTTAATTTCATTATACAAGTTTAGGAAATGATGGTGGACTTTGCAGGACAGATATTCCACAGCCATAATTAGCTTTAAGATAAATCCATTTGGTATGCATTTGGCTTTTCATTAGGACATACATTTTCACTCCTATGTGCGGAGTCTGAAAGGTTTATATTACATAAAATTAGGGTTGTATAAACTGTGTGCTTCATCTCTTTCTCTAATGCAATTGTTCCTTCCCCTCTCAACACAGTCTCCTAAATGAGAGCCCCCATTGTATGCAATGCACGTCAATAAATAGGGAACATGAATGTGAATCAATATTGTGTTAGTACTGGGATTAAGCAAGCTATTTTCTCCACCTTTTTTTTTTTTTTTTCCTTCTGGGGAGATGAATATGAGTAAATAAAATGAGTGTTTGTCTGAAAGTGTGTTGGGGGATTAGGTTTTGTGTTTTGTTTTTGAGGACGGCGTGCCAACTGGCAGGCCTTGGCTGGCTACCTGGGCCAAACATTGAAAACCCGACGCTCACCCTTGTAGCTGTGAGCCTGCTGCTTTGAAGGACGCGAGGAGGCGGGCCTCCTCTTGCCCAGAAAAACCAGGTGCAGTTCCTACAGCCAGGAAAGGTTATGCTTCATATGACTTCGTTTTCTCTCCGCAAATTAAAGGACAATTTATGAGTGTCTAGACAGGAATTAATCGGAATAATATTGGCTGCTTTTGACCCGAGAGTGCTATTACAATAAAGTATATACAACACAAATATAGGATAAAATCATTTATATAGCCTATTATCATGCCAGCATCCAGAGACACCTTACAAGAATAAAATGATTTACAAAAGAAAACATGAACAAAACCATATCTCTGATGATGGATGGTTTTGAAAAGCCAACTTAATCTGTTCCTGAAGTTAGAGACAGCCTCTGTAAGTGCTAACAAGATAAGGACATTTTAAATGATGGTAAAATAATAAAACAGATTGGTGCGGGTGTGGGGGGGTACAGATCCAGGACAGAACTTGTTTCCACAATTTGTAAGAAGTTAGTATGTGAGAATCTTCCAAAATCCCTGTAAGTACTAAAGCAGGAGAATATACACACATTCAAGTCTAAATATACTTAATGCCTATGAAGGAGTAACAAATTTTGTACACACACAGAGAGAAGAAAAAGGTGTTTTTTCTATAGAAAAAAATTATAAACTTCAGAAACAGATAAAAAGTATTTTTACATGCAAATGAAATATATTATTACTCAAAAAAAAAAATAAAAATAATGTTCTTAAATTTGCCAGGTAAAGGTAGAAAATATTTGAAGGATTAAACAATTCATAAAGAATTTCCATATGTTATGTGTTTGGCTCCCCATGCACATATTATATGCATATCCTTCCCCCCAAACAACTATTTAAACAGCCTCTATTGTGATGCACTACCTGATTCAGCTGGCTATTATCTAAATTTATGTAGTTTACTGAGTGAAAATGAACTCCAATTTTCTTTAATCTTTTGATTCAGTACAACTGCTTTTTCTCAATACAAAGAAAATATGATGTTGAACAGTTTATTCCCCTAAAATAACTTTCTTAATTACTTGATTATCTAAGTAGCACAAGCTTGTTATATAAAACTTGGAAAATGCAGAAGAATTTCAAGAAGAAAACAAGTTTTCTACATGATCTCCAATACCAGAAATAACCACAGTTAATATCATGGTATATTTTTTATAAATGGAAAAATTTGCAAATTAATTCTAAATTAATTCCAGCCTCATTCTAAACCGGAAAAATGAACTGCTGCTATAAAAACTCCTGATGTATCAAGCAGAGGTGAGAATTATGGTAACTATTGGGTCAGTTTATTTCCCCTCAATATTTTTTTTAACCTATCCTGATAATTATTATGAAACTCTTTAAATTGAGCTATCATAGTTTCCATTCTGCAATTTGGTTTAGGAAAGAGAAACAAAGCTATGTTTTTTGAAACTAAATGTTAACATTTTTATATTTGCATGCTATATTATAAACTTCAAGTTGTAAAACATTTAGCTATTATCTTTCTTTTCTTGCACGAATAATGTTAATTAATAAGTGCAATCTCTTACGTACACAAACACACACACGCATATACGTTACAGGTATGTATACATAATTTGTCTCCTCTCTATTTCCTTAGCTGTGACAGTAGTAATGTTTCTACTGTTTTATATCTTCTTGCTTGCTCAAAAAAGAAAAAAAAATTAGGGCAGAAGACAGGAGGTTATATTTCTGTTTTTGCTCCTGCAGCCCAGTTCTGAATGGGTTTAATCACTGAGTGCTGGCTCTGGGTGACCAGGCAATGACATCCCAGGTCTTACTTCAGTGTGGATTATTTTAAATGGTTTCATTGTAAATCCCTGTTCCAGTGGGAGAAATATCAAGGCCAAAATCTTCACAAAGAAAATATAATGCAAATGCAAATGCTGTCAGACAAAAGAATCTTAATTTGGACTTTTATAAATCACTTTGTCACTTAAATTTGTGAATCCACACCTAAAGATGGGAGAAGAGCACCTCTGGACACCAACACAATTCATCTTCTTCCTCATTTCAGTCATCACGTGATTGCCAAAACTCATTCCAGAGACCCTTTAAATTGTTTTTTTAATCTCATAAAGACATAGACCCAGTTTGCAGGGCAATTTTACTTTACTGCAATAATTTGTTTGTATATTTCTTGACTTATTTTGTTATTCCATTTCCTTTGATGGTGGTGATTACCCACTCTGTCCACTAATTTTTTTTTTTAGCTTTTTTATTGAAATATAGTTGATTTACAATGCTGTGTTAATTTCAGGTATATGGCAAAATGACTATATATATATATATATTTTTCAGATTATTTTGCCTTATATGTTATTATAAAATATCTAGCATAGTTCTTTGTTCTACATGGTAAGTCCTTTTTGTTATCTAGTTTATGTATAGTAGTGTATATGTGTTAATCACACACTCCTGATTTATGCCTCCCTGCCTTTTGCCTTTGGTAACCATAAGCTTGTTTTCTATATCTGTGGTCTATTTCGGTCCACTATTGCCTTTTAAGAAAATTATATAGAAAATTTGAATTAGTATTAGAGATCATAGGGATAAACAAATCTATTAACTCTCACCATCATCTAAACCTTGATCTGGCCTTTTGATAACTTTGGGACTACAAATACAGACATAACAACCCATCGTTGTGGTTTGTTGCTATCGTCGAGTTGTATCAACTGAACTGACTTAAACTACCTCCCAGTGAAAGGGAAATTGTTTGCCTCTTCTTCCAGCAGTTTAGCTAGGCTATCTTTTTTTAAGTTTCTGAATCATGTTGCATCCTTTGTTACAATAGCTTAATCTTATTCTAATAAACCTAGATTAGACCCTCAAACAATAATCTGAGGATACAGTTATATTTAGAAACTCTCGAAACTCAACTCAAAGGGGAACCTTCAATATCTCAAAATGAAAAGAATGTGCCATTCTGCTCTCTCAGAATGGTTGGTTATTTTTGATGATTTTTTAAAAATATGAGTGATTATATTTCTCATTGTAATAACTCTATGTAATAACTAATTTGGAAAAATTCTCTGGTGGCTTGTTTGTTTGTTCTAATTAACTATTACATTATTAGGGTTTCTTTTGTTTCCTTTCATCCAGAGCTTTTGTCCTCTGTACCTAATCCTAATATGAGTTCTCACTGTCTAATACAGGTTCTGTCCTAACAGGGGCAAGCGGTCCTGCTCACAGCAGGTGCTGTGCAACCACAGTAAACTCGCCTGGGGTACACTCCAAATGAGTTCCTACAAACACTGATGATTAAAGAGAACATTCCAGAGCTCATAGCAATGACTGCGGACTCTTGGAGACAGATTTGCAAAGTGGTCAGTGGGATGGGCTCTAGAGTCAGAGAGCTTCAAGGTTCAGCACTCAGTGTTCCAGCTAGGTGGGCTTGGGCATGGTGTTTAATCATCTGTACCTTGGTCTGTAAAATAGGGATGATAGATATATTTATTTATATTCAAAGAGCTTAGAATGGTGCTTGACCCATAAGTTGGTATTTAAAACAGTCTAGCTCATATTATTAATAGTTTCTGTGCCTCAAGCTCATACAGGTCTAATTCTCTTTGAGTCACATTTACACATTTTTAATACAGCCTCTTCCATCTTTAAGATAATAATATCCTGAAATTATTGTTAGACTTATTCAAATTGGGATCTCAGTTCTGCCTTTTACCCAATCAATATGTGACCTTGAACCCAGGAACTTAACTCTCTGAGTTGTTAACTTATCTATGGTGAAGCATAATGCCTAGCTCTCCAGCATACTGTGAGAATTAAATGAGATGATACGTGAAAAGCTCCTAGCACTTAAAAAAATGTTGACTTGAATTATAATCTGCTTCGTACTTCCCCACATCCTCCCCACATGTGTAAAGTTGGAAGCTATTCTGACTATTTGCACATGCACTTTTTTTTAGGATTGTTCTTCTTGTGTTAGCCTATAAAATCAACCAAGCATTGCCTTCTCAAATCACCTCCAAACCAACAGAGAGATATTGTTAGTTGCATATTCAACAACCACAATCACTTCCTGTCTGACTCTTTTTTTTTCCTGATGCAGTAATCTACCCAACCCCAGCCACTAATAACAGCCTAACTATATCACATAGACCTTGGTGACTTATCCAAGTGTCACTTGCAGCTAGAAGTGGATAGTTACACAAAGGAAAAACTTGTTAGGAGGCTCCAGGGAAAGATTTTGAAATGATGAAATGAAAGACTCCTTTTGTTTTGTGGCTTTCACTTTTGTCTTGAATGTATTTGGAGAAGGTTGAGCTGCCAAGACTGTGGCAGCCACTTTGGAAAAAAGAAGTGATGCTGAGAAAGCTGGAATGGAGTATTGAAAATACCTTAACGACATCCTGGAGCTGCTACCCTGACCAGAGAACCACCTATCTTTGGTCTTTCTGGATGGGGAGACAAATAAATACCTTTATTACTTTAGCCATCATTAACATCATTAATTGGATATGCTGTTACTTACAGCTGATATAACTATCTCTAAAATTTTGATTTGCTCAATCTTGTTCTCTGATTTCTTATTTCTGTTTGCTAAGTGATATGCCGTGGATATAAATATATATATATATATATATATATGAAAGTGTTAGTCACTCAGTCGTGTCTGACTATTTGCGACCCCATGGGCTACAACACTCCAGGCTCCTCTGTTCATGGAATTCTCTAGGCAAGAATACTGGAGTGGGTTGCCATTCCCTTCTCCAGTGGATCTTCCCAACCCAGGGATCAAAGCCATGTCTCTTGCATTGCAGGCAGATGCTTTACCATCTGAGCCACTAGGGAATTTTGGATATATGTATGTATGTGTGTATATATATATATATATATATATATATATATATATATATATGCATATATATATATAGAGAGAGAGAGCATTAAAACATATCAAGTTGTTTCCAGTGTCAGATGAGAGATTGTATTTGCATAAACATATCTTCCACTTCCTAAGTGAGTAGAATTCATGTTAATGCTAATGTAACAATAAATGCTACCAGTTATTGCCCTTTCTTTCTTTCCAGGCTTATTAAATCTTTATCTGAATTATTTAACTCAAGCCTAATAAGAGTCTTTAGGAGGCATGTTTATCGCCATTTAATAGATGAGAAACCTGAGATTTAAAAAAAAAAATCTGTTTCTCAGCTTACCCTGTTGAGTTCGCATATGCTGTTTCACCCCTTAACCTTTTCTTGTTAGCCCCACTAATTCTTACCCATCCTGCAGACTGAACTGAAGCATCACTTCCTCGGAAAGGCCTTTCATGACCCAGGCTAGATTAGATTACTTGTGACACACACATTATTAGCAGCCTGGACATCTTCACAGCCTTTCACACATTTGCAATCATTTAATGGCTTGTAATTATTTTCTTTTCTTCCCCTCTGTGGCTTAGAGGGAGTCGTTTTGTCTATCCTGTTCATTATTGTAGCCATAGGGTTTGGCCCCCTGCTTCACTTTTGACACTAGTCTTTGACAATGTTTGTGTCCTCAGCACTGTTTAGAATTCTAGAACTTCTCACAACAAGTGGAAAGGAAATGAGAAGACCCAGACACCCTTGAGAGAGCCTAACCACATCCATGATGCATCTACCATTATCCCTCTGGTCACTTGTTTTTCCCTCCACACCATCTATTGAGCTGATCCAGTAGGATCTGTAAGCAGCTCCTTTGCCTCTTTTCTGTTTGATCATCCCTGTTTTTGTTTTTTTTTTTTTCTTTTTAGACCTGAATCATAAATATGAGATCATTAGGTAACATTTAACTTTGCTCCTGATTCCTGCTTTACTAAATATATACACGTTACCTTCCCTGCTGATTCCTCTCCAGGATTAGAGGAGTAAGATTGAAGAATTAAGTAAAGAATTAGTAACCCTCTACCTCCAGTTTCCCCTTAGTAAATTTACAGGTGGACTCACAGGCAAAAGAACACCCAATTGCAGATGGACCATGTGAGCAAGACAACATCCCAAGGAAGATGGGGGGATCATCAGATCCGCATGCAGTGGAAAGATGACAGAGAATCTGAAAAGTGAATGTGAAGTTGCTCGGTCAGGTCTGACTTTGGGCCCCCATGGACTGTAGCCTACCAGGCTCCTCAGTCCATGGAATTTTCTGAACTCCTGCCTTAATGATTGACTGAGATTGTTTCTCCTTTTCACCTTTAAAAATTGTCAAGACTGAGCAGAATCTTTAGAATTTGTCTCTGTACATAAGTCCACTGTCTTCCCAGATTGCCAGGTTTTTCTGAATAAAGTACTTTTCTTCCCTCTGATGCTTTACCCCTCTACCTGTTGGCTGTTGAGTGGTAAGTGACTAAACTTGTGTTTAGTCACAGCCTGACACACTCAGGGATTTGGCCAACCAAGTTCTAATAGCAGCCTGAGGCATCACCTATAACTCAAGGTGGTTGTGCCCACTGCATCTTACATCACATGAGCTGTTTAGGTTGGTAGTTCACCCAACAGGCACCTCCATACAGTATTGTAAAGAAGGCTGCTAATTGTCATCCAGTCACTCTTTTGCCATTCTTTCTCCACTGATATGATCCACCCTGCATCTTGGGTTTTGGGTAGCAAATGGCCACCCATGTAAAAGCGACATTTCTCAGAATTACTTGGATCTTGTGTAGACATGCACATTTCTTGCCAAACGGATGAAAGGAAACTATCATAAGGAAAAATACCTTCCTTCCTTCCCTGCCCTCTACTACTTCAGTTTCCTCCTTCCCTCCTTCCTACAGATTGGATTAATAATGAGGTCATGGGACTTGTGAGCCAGGTTTGACCACACAGTTAAGGGCATTGAATTAAGTAACAGCTGAGCAGCTAGATTTATTACCCTACAGGAGGCTGGAATTTGTCAACCTCATGTAGCAGAATCACCAGCACCCAGCCAGACTTCCTGCATTTCTCTGAAATACTCTGTGAAAGATACTAATGAGAGTAGTTTTGCTTCTCTTTATCATCAAAGCTTAGCCTCTATACCAACTAATGCAGATAAATATATAGTTATGATGAAGAAAACCTTGACAAATCAATAGAAACTTGATGGAACCTCTGGAGAGCTTACATAGCATCAGTGCCATGCGTTATGACCCATGGGTCTAGACCCAACATTCTAAGTTACTTAAAGCGACTGCATACATTGACATCATCAGCAGTTCCCTAGAACAGCAAGTCTCAGACATGCCAATGACTTCCCCTAAAGCAAGACTGGATGGGGAAGCAGCACACTTGTGCGAAGAAAGAGAAGAGACACTCCAGCTGGAATCAGGATGCTCACATGTAGGGGCGGATGGGTAGATCTGACTGTCAGTTCTTCACTGATGCTCATATTTTCTTCTACCCTATCTTTCTAACAGATTCTGCCAAGTTCTGGGGGAAAGTAGTAGCATCAACTGAAAAAATAGTCAAATAAATCTGTTGTAAAGAAACCAAGACAAGGTTCCTAATTTTTTTGCCTAGTAGTACGGTTGTAATTTTGGTTAGCACTTTTCCTTACCACAATGACGGTGGCAACATGGGTGACCAAGGACATGAAAACAGAAAAAAATCATGATGAAGAGAATGTTACCATGTAACTATGACAAACCTTAGATTCAACCATATTTTCAGGACAAACCAGGAACCAATAGGGCAGAAAGTGGGAGAGTAAAAATGGAGACTGTTGAGGAAAAAGAGGCCACTAGAAATGGCAGAAGAAAGAGTAGAACTAATTTGTAAAAGAAAAAATGACTTAAATACAGTGGTTAGGGTTGTTGACGTTGGCTAGGCCTCTGCCAGAATCAGGGAAGTGCTTAAATTCAGGATCAGAAATGCAATCATGTTGCTTGTGGGAGGCTTTCATGGCTGTTCTTATTGTTATCCTCACCCATTTGGTTATATCCCCTCCATGACGGTGTGAGTTGGGAAACCTGGACTCCATTTATAAAATATAAATATCTACTTGTAAAGCAAATCTTCATTATTTATCATAAAGGTCTGCCTGGGAATCATAATAAACAATTAGATAGTGAGCAGTGGGGGCAGACACAGAAGTGGACAAAGCATGTCCTCCTCTAGCAAGGAAGGAAAACATTCAGGGGTCAGGCTAGACCCCTCTGGGGATCTTTCTTCACAGTAACAAACTAGACAGGCATACCTTTGTCTCAAAGTGCATTTCAGAATTCCATGATGGTCTAAGTCAATTTTTAGGGATCTTAAGTTGATATAAACATACTGATATTTGTGTTCTCAACCTAACATATGCAGAGCATCAAGAGTTGGACGTTCACCAAATAATTCAGACTTATGGACAAAAAATCAGGAAATTATTTCCAGAATATGTACAACAATTAACAAAATCTAAATGTGAGGCAAATAAAAATCAGTTAGGCTAAGGAACATGGGGAAATAAGAAGAGCCAAATTGAATAAACAATGTACGTAAATGATTGATTTGAAAATAATAGAGAAAACAATGTTGTGTCCATTTATTTTGCATGTTTACTTACGGTTGTATATATATGCTTTCTCTCTATAACTATCTTATAAGCACTTCCGAGATTTATGTTTTATTTACAGTTCAGGGTTGTCATTTCAGAAGTGTACATGACTTAGAGGATTGTGTGCAGCAGCAAAGGCTTGTCACTTCAGAACTCTAAATATTATGTGCATTCCTTATTTCTTAATTATCCACCATTTGAGGTCTTGGTTGATAATTAAGTGGGTAGATTTTTCATAAAAATATGAAACATATAATTATGAAGATAAGACTAAGTATACGTATGTGTTATATGTGCAAGGTCACTCAGTTTTGTCTGACTCTTTGGAACCCTGTGGACTGAAGCCCACATCCTCCTTTGTCCATGGAATTTCCCAGGCAAGAATACCAAAGTGGGTTGCCATTCTTTTCTCCAGGGGATTTTCCCAGCCCAGAGATTGAACTCGTGTCTTCTGTGTCTCTTGCATTGGCTGACAGATTCTCTATCACTGAGCCACCTAGGAAGCCCAAGTGTATGTATAGTTGTTATATTATAGGGACTCAATAAATAGACAAAGGTTGTCTCAAAAAAAGACAACCTATAGTCTTGGAATATATTGGGTTCATGAACTGAAACAGAACACCTTATACATTTTAACAAGTTCTCTATTTTACTCCTCACAATTATGTTAGGAGATAAAAGATATATTACCTCCTTATTGTAGGTAAGGAAACTTCCATATAGCACTATCTCCATGTAAGCTTTATCATTTTCCTGAAAGTTTCAGTTCAGTTCAGTTGTTCAGTCATGTCCAACTCTTTGCAATCCTATGGACTGCAGCACACCAGGCCTCTGGGTCCATCACCAACTCCCAGAGCTTGTTCAAACTCATGTCCATCGAATTGGTGACTCCATCCAAGCATCTCATCCTCCATCATCCCCTTCTCTTCCTGTCTTCAATCTTTGTCAGCATCAGGGTCTTTCCAAATGAGTCAGTTTTTCACATCAGGTGGCCAAAGTATTGGAGTTTCAACTTCAACATCTGTCCTTCCAATGACTATTCAGGATAAATTTCCTTTAGGATGGACTGGTTGGATCTCCTTGCAGTCCAAGGGATTCTTAAGAGTCTTCTCCAACACCACAGTTCAAAAGGATCAATTCTTTGGCACTCAGCTTTCTTTATAGTCCAACTCTCACATTCATACATGACTACTGGAAAAGCCATATCTTTGACTAGATGGACCCTTGTTGGCTAACTAATATCTCTGTTTTTTAATATGCTATCTAGATTGGTCATAGCTTTTCTTCCAAGGAGCAAGCATCTTTTAATTTCATGGCTGCAGTCACCATCTGCAGTGATTTTGAAGCCCAAGAAAATAAAGTCTGTCACTGTTTCCATTGTTGAAACTTTCAGTTCAGTTCAGGTCAGTTCAGTCACTCAGCCGTGTCTGACTCTTTGCGACTCCATGAATTGCAGCAGGCCAGGTCTCCCTGTTCATCATCAACTCCCAGAGTTTACTCAAACTCATGCCCGTCAAGTCGGTGATGCCATCCAGCCATCTCATCCTCTGTCGTCCCCTTCTCCTCCTGTCCCAATCCCTCCCAGCATCAGGGTCTTTTCCAATGAGTCAACTCTTCGCATGAGGTGGCCAAAGTACTGGAGTTTCAGCATCAGTCCTTCCAACGAACACCAAGGACTGATCTCCTTTAGGATGGACTGGTTGAATCTCCTTGCAGTCCAAGGGACTATCAAGAGTCTTCTCCAACACCATAGTTCAAAAGCATCAATTTTTCGGTGCTCAGCTTTCTTCTCAGTCCAACTCTCACATCCATACACGACCACTGGAAAAACCATAGCCTTGACCAGACGGACCTTTTTTGACAAAGTAATGTCTCTGCTTTTTAATATGCTATCCAAGTTGGTCATAACTTTCCTTCCAAGGAGTAAGCGTCTTTTAATTTCTTGGCTGCAATCACCATCTGCAGTGATTTTGGAGCCCTCAAAAATAAAGTCTGACACTGCTTCCACTGTCTCCCCATCTATTTCCCATGAGGTGAAAGTTTAGCAATCTTCAAATATAAATGATGAATAAATAATTTAAATATGTGAAAAGGCCAACATTCAAGTACCACAATAACATTACAAATAATGTTGATTTATCTAGAGCTCTTTTTTTCTCTATTTTCATATCTGAAAACAGAAACTCATGTCATCTTTTGAAACTTATCATGAAATGAAAATACATTTGGGTTTCATATAATAGAAGACATTGAATTTCTTTTTTTAATTAATTAATTAATTTTAATTGGAAGATAATTACTTTACAATATTGTTATGGTTTTGCCATACATCAACATAAATTGGCCACAGGTATACTTGTGCTCCCCCACCAATCCTGAAGCCTCCTCCCATCTCTCTCCCTACCCTATCCCTCTGGGTTGAATTTATGAAAGAAATCCTGAGGCTTGGACTAACATCCATGGTTTATAACTGTTCCAGGAAGGCTGAACTGGGCTTTCGACTTCCAGTTGATCTTAACTACTTGAAGGTGTAAAGAAAACACATCATTCAAACTCACAGTGCATGAATTAATGGCTTTCTGTCACCAACCTCCTTTTTCCCCTACTCATTGGGTCAAGGGCCCCATGGCCTCTTCTTTCCTCTCTGGGGAACTTTTTTGAAAACATAGCTCCTGAGCTGCTGGCACCCGTATTTTGTCTCAATCAAGATGGGTCTGCTTGTTCAGAAAATATTTCTTTAAGTAGCAGAGAATGATTTGGGTGCTTATCAGTTGAGAATATAAACTGGTTCACTTTAATCTTGGTCATGGAAAAGCAACCACTTAATTTATTGCCCAAACCTAGAAACATTTGAGATTGAAAGGAGGTGCTAAGAAGAATTAGTCTGGGACAACAAGCATATACTTATCACTAGCAAAGGGAGCTATGAGTCTTGGAAGTTGAGTTATGGATTATATTCCTTATTCTCAGAGCAATAAGAAGACCCTGGAGTTTTCAAATAAAGTAGAATAATCAAATGTATGTTTTGAAAGACTAAATCTCACAGATCAGTACACAGTGGAGAAGCCTAAAGTGACTGTAGGTAAAACAGAGTAATCCAACAAATATGGTGGTAGCCGAGATTATAGTGAGGCAATGGAAATTTATGTAAGTGCCCATATTTAAGAGATCTGTTGAGGTTATCAAACAACTGAATATGCAGATGGTTTAGATGGGCTTAGCAGATGAGGCAGAAGGAAAAACCAAGGATGACTCCTTTATGATTTATCTAACCAGATTGATGGTGAATCCATTTATTGGGAACTGGCAGAGGGCTAAAATGGTGGATGGGTTAGTGAGGAGTGAAGAATGTAAGTTTAATACTAGACATATACATGTTAAAGGCTTGTAGATACTCAGGTGAAATTTGTATTAGTGTTCTCCCGAGAAACAGAATATATGCATATGTAAGTTATTATAAGGAACTGATAATGCAATTATGAAGCTCAAAGCTCAACACTCAAAGATCTTCATGGTGCGTGGATAAACTGGGGACCCAGGAGAGCCAATAGTGTAGTTTTAGACCCAAAGCCAGTAGACTTGAGGACCAGGAAGACCTAATGCTGTAGTTTAAGTCAAAAGGAAGGAAAAAACCCCAATATGTCAGGTCAAAGGTAGAAAGACAGGAGGAGTTCCCTCTTACCCAAGGGAGAGTCAATCGTCAATCTTTTTGTGCTATTCAGATCTTCAAGTGATTAAGTGAGACCCACTCAGATTAAGGAGGGCAATCTGCTTTATTTAATCAATAAATAAAGTTTTAAATATTAATCTCATCCAAATCACCCTCACAGAAATACTCAGAATAATGTTTGACCGAATACCTGGGCACCCACTGAAATATGTCAAGTTGGTACAAATTAATCACCAAGACATCTCAATAGAATACACAGATTTGAACTCAGAGAAAAGACAGCCTGTGGATTTAATTGAAAAGTTATTCATGTAAAGATGATATCTAAAGTATTGGATCTTGATAAAATTGCCCAAAGAAGAGAAGAGAGTTTAGTGTTCTAGTCCTGGATCTGCTTCAATTTCCTGACCTCTCCAATCAACATCATCATCCCTTATGAAAATACAAAGCATATTTCTTCCCAAATTATAAATCTTTGCCTAGATTAGTACAAGAGCCTACTCACTGGTCTCCCTAGTTTCACTCTGGCCCATCTTCAGTCTCTTCTCAAAACAGCAATGCAGAGCCCTCTGGGGGGCGGGGTGGGGAAATCATTGTTAAGCTCTTCTGCTCAGAATACATCAGTGGTTTCTCATCTCACTCCAGGTGAGACCAGAGACTTTCCAATGACTCACAAAACATTAAGCCCTCTGATCTCATCTTTCTTTCCTTTTCTATTTGCTAATTCACGTTCAGGCATGTTGTCCTTCATGCTGTTCCTCCAAGATGTCAGTGGTGCTCCCGTTGTTGTTCTCTCTGCTTGAAAGGCACATCTCCCAGGAATCTGCAGGATTTGTTCCTCATCTCCTCCAAGTCTTTATTCAGTTGGCACCATTTTAGGACATCTTCCCCTGACACCCTTTGAAACTATTTCTACCTCCCCAGTCTCTCCCACCCCTATTCTCCCACATTCTTTATCCCTTTCTCTGTTTGAGTTTTTTCTTCCAATATTTTTACCATATAGGACATTTTACACACACAGATATGCTTTACACACTTATATGCTCTTGTGTGTATATACATAGATACTGACTGATTTTATTTTTTTATCTTGCCTATTCTCCATAATCCCCGCTGGAATATCACTTCTACAAGAAAGGGTTTAGTCATTCCACATGTCTGTATCTGGATGCTTAGAAATGTGCCTCTGCATATAGTAGGAGCCTAATAAATATTTATCAAATTAAAAAAAAGTGGAATGAGTCAATAATCAACTAAAATAACCCTTGTGTTACAATGTCAGATATTCCAAGTATTTGTGTAGCATGCCTTTATGTTAAAAATGAGCCTGTTATTATTTCCAGATTGAGGATCAGGCAGAGGAAGATGCTATAAATCAAACTTTCAGGCCAACTAGACAGTGTGGCTAAGAACAGATGTCGAATTTTCTAAGACAGTCCTTTTGCCTCCACTGTGGGCCCTCAAATACTTCAGAGAGATCCTTAGTCACTTGGTTCAAGTAGACCTTACTGCCTACTATGCCCATGTCTAAGCTGCTATAACCAAAATGCTATAGTCAGGGTGGCTTATTGTTGTTATTTAGTTGCTAAGTTGTATCTGACTCTTTGGTGACCCCACAGACTATATTGTCAAGCTCTTCTGTCCATGGGATTTGCCAGGCAAAAATACTGGAGTGGGTTACCATTTCCTTCTCCAGCAGATCTTCCCAACCCAGGGATGGAACCTGCATCTCCTGCATTGACAGGCAGATTCTTTACCTCTGAGCCACCATTGAAGCCCTGGGTTGGCTTAAACAACAAGTATTAATTTTTCACAGTTTTGGAGGCTGAGAAGTTTGGGATCAAGGGGCCAGCAGATTCAGTGTCTGCTAAGGACCTGGCTTCCTGGTTCAGGGATGGTCATATTCTCATTGTATCCTCACATGGTAGAAGGAGCAAGGAAGCTCAATGAGATCTCTTTTATAAAGGCAATAATCTCATTCATGAGGGTTCTACCCTCACCATCTAGATCTAATCACCTCCCGAGATGCAACATCCAAATGCCATGACAATGGAGATTAACTTTCAACATGTGAATTTTGGAGGTGGATAGTCTATGGCATCTTTTATCTCCATCCCTCTCCTGAGCTCCTGAATTTGGACATGCAACATGTAGTAGATGTCCTTTAAAGATATACACTAACCCAATAAGGCACTTCCCTGGTGACTCAGATGGTAAAGAATCCACCTGCAATGCAGGAGACCTGGGTTTGATCCCTGGATTGTGAAAATCCTCAGGAGAAGAGAATGCAACCCAGTGCAGTGTTCTTCTCTGGAGAGTTCCATGGACAGAGGAGCCTGGTGGGCTATAGTCCATGGGGTCACAAAGAGCCAAACACAATTGAGAGATTAATACTTTCACCCAACAAGAACAGAATTAGAGAATAAAGAGAGAGGACATAGGACTCATGGCTGCTGAGTGTTCAAGACTGAAAGAGAAAAGAAAGAAAATGAAACCCAGAGGGCTGAAAGCAGCCTCTGTCTTTCTCCTGATTTTTCTTCCAATGTGGTCTCCATGAGTCTCCAAGAGACCCAATATGGTAGTTTCACCCCACATAATTCTCTCCTGAGGCATTTTCAGTTACTCTACTTCTGTGACAGAGTTTTTTCTTTTTTTTTGTAAATTAATTAATTTATTTTAACTTGAAGCTAATTACTTTACAACACTGTAGTGGTTTTTGCCATACATTGACATGAATCAGCCATGGATTTACATGTGTTCCCCATCCCGATCCCCCCGCCTGCTTCCCTCTCCATCCCATCCCTCTGGGTCTTCCCAGTGCACCAGCCCTGAGCATTTATCTCATGAATCCAACCTGGGCTGGTGATCTGTTTCACCCTTGATAGTATACTTGTTTCAACACTGTTCTCTCTGAACATCCCACCCTTACCTTCTCCCACTGAGTCCCAAAGTCTGTTCTGTACATCTGTGTCTCTTTTTCTATATGGTACATATTCACAATGGAATATCACTCAGCCATTAAAAAGAATTCATTTGAATCAGTTCTAATGAGATGGATGAAACGGGAGCCCATTATACAGAGTGAAGTAAGCCAGAAAGATAAAGACCAATGCAGTATACTAACACATATATATGGAATAGAAAAAGATGGTAATCATTCACTTATAAAATAAATAGTCAGTTTAGTTCAGTCACTCAATCATGTCCGACTCTGTGCGACCCCATGGGCTGCAGCACGCCAGGCCTCCCTGTCCATCACCAACTCATGGAGCTTACTCAAGTTCATGTCATTGAGTCGGTGATGCCATCCAACCATCTCATCCTCTGTTGTCCCCTTCTCCTCCTGCCTTCAATCTTTCCCAGCATCAGGATCTTTTCCAATGAGTCGGTTCTTCTCATCAGGTGGCCAAAGTATTGGAGTTTCAGTGTCAGCATCAGTGACTTCCAATGAATATTTAGGACTGATCTCCTTTATGATGGACTGGTTGGATCTCCTTGCAGTCCAAGGGACTCTCAAGAGTCTTCTCCAACACCACAGTTCAAAAGCAATAGTTTTTCATCGCTCAGCTTTCTTTATAGTCCAACTCTCATATCCATACATGACTATTGGAAAACCATAGCTTTGACTAGATGGACATTTTATTCAAAAATATTTAAGAAGCCTATACTATGTGCTGCTATATGCCAGGAGTGGGAAATTCATCGAAAACAAAAGAAACAGAAAAGTTGGACATGATGATGCTGCTCCCTTAGAATCCATGGAAGTTTACACATGACCGCTGAGAAAGATGCCATCCTTTTGGTTAAGACCCAAATACACCCAGATACTGTTCCCGAACAGTCCTGCCCCTTCAATTTAAAGCAAGGAAGAAAGTTTCCCCCAATCCTCATTGCTTTCTCCTGAGTACCATTTCCTCTGTGTCTAGACAAAACATTCTCCCATGAAGAATACCCATCTTCCAAGCCACCCTTCTACCCTCCCCAATCCCACGAATTACTCCAGACAGCAGCCAAGCCAGAATACCATTTTGAACCTACTGTAAAGGGCACAAACCCTTTTAAACTGCCTAGGATATTATCTCTTTCCCTTAAGTGGTAACCAGGTGACCTGAAAAGGCACACTGGGCTTCCAAAAGGTGCTTAACCAAGAATGAAGGCAGTACTTTGGCCCTAAGAAACTCTGGATCATTAAATAATACTTGCCTTAAATGCACTCATAAAACATTTCACATTAAAGTTTGGCAATCAGAGAGCTGAGCCCAAAGATGGCTTTTTCAATTTCTTTTAGGGAAATTGGAATGGAGATTTTACTCTGCTCTTCCTATCACAGAGGGTGATCTCCCTGAAGATTTTATTGGCAGCCTCATCCTGCCAAAAGCATCCACTGTCCACATGGCTCTTGCCTGTCCTCCCAGAGAACCACAGTCCCGTGAGAAAGCACGTTCACAGTGCTGCTCTGTGGGAAACACCAGGAGGAGGACTCTTCCCAAATCTGTGCGAATTGAGTAACTGGAAGCAACACTCACCAGCTTCCTTGTTTATGTTACTCTCTGTAAAAATATTGGAAACCCAAAACAAGTCAGAAGCATGTTGGCACTGAATTATATCAGGACAAACATTCCATTCAAAAGAATCGCTAGATGTATTTTAATAGTCGAGAAACCTGGAGACATGTGCAGTCTATTCTGGCTGTCAATTCACGATCTTTAAAAATATTTTTTATAATGACTGTTCCTTAGATTCATCCCACCTCATCTTGTTCCAGTGAAGTTTTACAGATGCCATCTTAAAAATCAATTCAAAGAACAGCCATAAAACTGAAAGCTTCCTCCTTGAAGTGTGGATGGCAGAATGCAATTTTGTTTAATTTTAATTGACAGAGATGTCAGCTGAAGAGAATATTTTAGAATATTAGTAGGAACAGTAAACTTGTGCCTTGACATTTTTATGGTATAATAGCATAATTCCCTGGAAAAAAAAATCTCCACTGTCAGGATTTACACTAAAGCCATACATGTGTTACTTTTTTTCCCACTCTCTAAAGGAGTGACAAATGTATTACTAATCACACAATTGCTTTATTATGTGGAGCTGTAACTAAAATCTTTTCTGGATTTTCCAGCAAAATTGAGCTTCTTCCGAAATGATTAATTCTAGTGAATGGACTTGAGTAGAAAAAATTGATTCCAGCTGAAAGAAAATTAGCTCCCTGCCCACTTTAGTTGGAGAAACTACTAAAGACAAACTTCCAGGACTGGGCTATATTACTGAATTTTATCGGTGTAGAAGTTTTCCAAGGAGAGATGTGAGAAGCCAAAAACTTAATTCCCCTAATTTTATTATAGGTATAAACATAACCAAGAAGTCCAAGGGTGGTAGAAACCAGGATTTTTGTTTTTGTTTGTTGTTTAGTTGCTCAGTTGTATCCAACTCCTTTGCGACTCCATGGACTGTAGCCCACCAGACTTCTCTGTTCATGGGATTTCCTGGGCAAGAATACTGGAGTGGGTTGCCATTTCCTTCTCCATCGGATCTTTTGGACCCAGGGGTTGAACCCATATCTCCTAAATTGGCAGGTGATTCTTTATCACCCAGAAAGCCCAGAAACAGGGATTACTTTGGGTTTTTAAATCTTCATCTTTGGGCAAATGCCTCTTTTTGAACTTAGGTAGCATCTGGTACATACTTCAGCTTTAGAATTTATTACATTTTGTTGAAATAATGTCTTTACCTATAGGTCTTCACCATTAGACTCCACTGAGATGTCTCAATTAACTTTGTACCCATGATGTCTTGCATAGGTCTTGATGCATTACAGATTTTCAACCCAGGTGAGCTGAAGTAGAGGGGTAATTCTAACTCAGTTCATATAAACCAAGACATGGCATCTCTGCAACTTTGGAATCAAACAGAGAATGCCGCTTTTCCAAAAATGGTTCCTGCAACCCTAGGAATAAACCTTTGGTCCTCAACAGGAGTGTGCCATGCTGGAGAGGAATATCCTTTATCAATCTCTCCTGGTTTTTCAGGGCTAAAAGAGTGTCTAGAACAACAGTAGCAAAAAACTTCAGTGAGCACAGCAAAGCGTTCATGTAGGATTTCTTCAGGACATTGGCCAAGGCAAAAGAAACTGAGAAAGATTGCAGACCATCAACTCAGATATTTAGTCACAAAATTTGAAATAAATTTTACTACAGCCCATTTACTTCAGCAAACTTCATTAAATCGCCTTCTTTATTAAAGAGTGATTAGAGAGGGATAGAGGTGGTGTGATGCAGGAGAGACAGATAGGTACTCTCCATTGCATAGATTACATATTAATGAGATCCTTTACACAAATTTAACACTGTGATAAGCTTAGAAAAATGCTTAAGGAATGGGAATTAAAATAATACTAAGAGCTAAGCATAAAAAGAGGAAATATATGTCCAATACCAGTAGCAGTACAAACTGCTGAGAACCAGAGAAAAAGATTAGTTATAAGAAGATAAAAGGAATCATCCTAGCATTTGGCATGGTTCTTGGAGGAAGAAAAGGATTTGAAAAAGTGGCCATAGGGTGAAGGGGGTTTTAGAAGAAACCTTTTAGTAAGTCAAGGCAGGACAATAGAGAAGCCCGTGGTGAGTTTGGAGAATGGAGAATATTTTGACATTACTAAAATTTCAACTGATCTATGTGTAATAGGTGGTTTGCTTGAAATGATATAGTGGTGTTTCCTCATGACAAGCTATGAATACTATAATAACTCATAAGAGTTATGCCAAAAAGTTAATGCATACACCATCTTTATTTGCCTCTTAAAACTGCCCATCACTAAGCTGTTATCTATAGACAGACTTTCCTTACCAAGAAAGACAATGATATAAAATAGTAAATAAGAGATTTTGCCTAAAAAATCATTGTTCAAGATGTTTGAATTTCATCTCTTTAAAGCAAGGTTTAGGAGTCCCATTCAATCTGCATTGCTATTGAATTCCAACAGGCTGAATTTATATCTGTGTTTAATAAATGGTGTTCTGAGATGCATGGTTTGGTTAAGGCATTAACAGGTGTTTCCCCATGAAGAGTTAATGGTCATATACATTGTAAAGATACTGTGAGGGCAATCTTTCTCAAAGAGATTCATAGTGAACATCTGCAGATAAAAAGCTCTGAACATTCTACAATCAAAAAACTATCTTAAATATATTTCATCTCAGATTCTTCCAAACTGTTTTTCACCAAGAAAACTTTGTGTGTGTGCATGCGTGCATGCATGTGCATGAACATGTGTGTCTAGAATAACCATTAACATCTCACTGACTTAGTATTTTAGAGAGCATATTTTGCCAAGTTTCCATAGGTATTATTGAGCTGTTGCAGTTGTAACCCTGGATAGAACTAATCGACTTTGAACTCCCTGCAAAGCCTTATGGGACAACAGATACTTCCGGGGCTTTGCTGATCATTTTATCCTTGAAGTGTACAGAAACAGATTTCTCTCACCCAAATTATATTTAAAATCATTTTAGAATGTTTGCTACTGAATCCATCCAACTTTATCATTTAAAACATTTCCATGTGTTATATACTTTCACAGCCGAAATATTTTCACATCCTAAATGGAAGAAAAAACCTTGCCATGTCCTGTTTTCAGAATTTGACAGATAAAATGAGTAAATCTTCCAGCTCAGGACAGCCTGGCCTGAATACAGCGTGGATAATGTGATGCAAATGAATTTTTACACGGGAGTTTAACTTTTATAGTGGAACTCTTCAAAGGTAAGAGTGATGAAGGTGAAGGAGGCCTTAATCATTTGAGGGAGAAAGTTACACAGAAAGGAAGCAAGGTACAAGCAAGGTTCACTGTCTTGCCTAAGTCCTGTAGCTAAACTGCGATAAGGCACTGCAGTGGAGACCAGATGGCCTGTTCCCTCTCACTGTTCTTTCCCCAAACACATAAGATCTCACACTCCCAGCAAGAGGAAATGACTTAGGGACGAAGGCTTCAGAGGAGGAAAAAAAAAGAAATAGAGGCTTCCGATAAAAATCATTTCTAGGAGGAATGAAACTGTTATTGCCAAGTCAACCAGTGAGAGAGACCACTTTGGAGAGAAAGAAGTTCTATCTTCTATCCACATGTCTGTCAGAGAATATGTTTGCAGGTAAGTTCTTTGGGGAAATAAGCCAAACAGCCAGGTAGAGATGAAATGCACACCCAGGGACCCAAAGTCAAGGTAAATAATTGGATGCGTTTTAAGATTTGTGTCTGACTGCAGAAGACACCGGTGATCTTTGTCTCTGCATTCATTCTCTGGCCTCCTGGTTCACCAGCAGTTCATCTCCATTTTTTTTTTATTATCCAGCAGGAGAAATACAGTGGTGGGAGGGGGGCGGCTGAGGGCCAAGAAGGGGAAACCAAGGGCAGTGCAGCCGATGCTCTGCGATCTGGGAGCGTGTGAATTTTAGGTCAGCTAAATCAGGACACAAAGCTCCAGCTGCTAAAACCACAAAGGCCCACATATAGTTTCCCTGGCTCAATTGATTCCCAGCTTCAAATCTGCGGAAGAGAGAGCCTTCCATGGGGGGGACCTTCTTCTTCCCCAATTAGTGCCTTTTCACAGCGGCAGGATGGAAAAGGTTTTACTCGGCAACATTACTGAGCATCAGTAATATGCAAAAGATCTGTGAAATCAATTCCCATTATTTCAAAGGACGCTGCCTAGTAAAAAATAATGCATAGTAAAAACACTGTAATGAAACTACTGCTTAATCTGCTGTGATTATCTAAGACGAACCAGCAACTGCTTCATCCTTATTTTGCAGCATCTGCTCAGTGGTACATAAACTGCGAGTACCATAGTCAGGCTTCATGCTTTGGTGGTGGAAACTGAATTTGGGGGCGTCTTTGGGATAGAAGGTCTAAGGGATTGAATACTGGGCTGAAGATCATTAAAATATCTCCATTCTCACCTCTCTTATTTGTTTAATGCATTGCTAGTTCTCCGAGTTATATTTTTATTAATGGAAAAATTTTAAAAGCTCAAAGAATGAATGGTAGTGGCGTGTTCTTTAAAAAAAAAAAACAAAAAACTAGATTGATCATTATGCAAATGGCATACTGCCCACATTCCTCCTCCCCCACTTGCCCCTCTGCCCCTTGCTAATAGCAGTCAGCCTTGTTTGGCCGCAACTTGGCAAAACTCTCCTACATTTTTGCCGCTCTATATTTCAGCCATGACTTTTGTCATATTTTGAAAAGAAATTTGCACCTGGCCAACCAACTCACATGCCAAGCTCCAGCCCATTGAGATTTAAAATGGATTTGAATCGATTGGCCTATGAAATTTCAAATGGATAAAAAAGGCAGCAATAAAAAGTCACAGTAGAGTTGGCTCGCAGAGGTGAAAATAAAATAAAGATACCCTGAGAGAGAGCAGTCACTTCCAGTATCTTTAAAAACACAGAGAGCATTTTTGCCCTCTGCAACGTTAAGGAAAGAAAAAGCAACTAATAACCGGTGTTATGAGAACAAAAGGCATTATTCTTTGAGCATCCCTGATGCAAAGAAAGAGTTTTTGTTTTTATTATTGTTATTACAACTTACTATTAACCTGATGCACAGGTAATTCCTGGGGGCTTCCCTGGTGCCTCAGATGGTAAAGAATCTGCCTGCAGTACAGGAGACCAGGGTTCGATCCCTGGATTTGGAAGTTCTGCTGGAGAAGGGAATGCCTACCAACTCTAGAATTTTTGCCTAGAGAATCCTGGAGAGCTCCAGTACATGGGATCGAAAAGGGTTGGGCACAGCTGACTAACACTACTACACTCCTACAGGCATTTGCTGTTGGGTGATGTGTTATTAGCTGCGTGTGTGCTTGCTTAGTTGGTCAGTTATGTTCCCTCCTTGTGACCCCATGGACTGTAGCCCTCCAGTCTCCTCTGTCCATGGGATTTCCCAGACAAGAATACTGAAGTGGGTTGCCATTTCCTCCTCCAGGGGATCTTCCCTACCCAGGGATTGAACCCACATCTCCCGCATTGGCAGGAGGATTCTTTACCACTAAGCCAACTGGGAGGCCTATGTTATTAGTTACCTTTAGAGTAAACGTATTATGAGAAATGGAACCCTTCTTTTCTCTAGGGATTTGTTATTCCCCAAGAACTCTCCTCAGCATCTCCTCAATTCTGATGCTTTCTTCTCTACTGGGGAAGACAAACAGAGAAAGTCCATGCATTTGTCAGTTTTGGTCCCTGGGGATAATTGTACCATGGAGGCAGCAGGCATCTGGAACTGTTGTCATCAAGGTTAGGCTGACCCTTGATTCAGCCAACTGAGGCCCCCAAATGCCAAATGGGATCATTTCAGTCCAGCTAGAATGTGATTATGAATCACTACAGATCTTGTTTAAAAGGCCAGTCTTGGGTGAGGGGATCTAGATTCTCCAAATTTCTAACAAACTTCGGTGCCTGTGGACAGTCAAGGGATAGATGTTGCTCATCCATAGACCATACCCTGAGTACCATGGTTTAATACACTGGGCCCCTTCCCTTCAATCAAATGTCACACACTTTAAAACAAACTTCTGAATGTCATAGAAATCTAGGACCAAGCCTAGGAGAATGGAGAATCATGGCTCCAGAGCCACAGATACAATCTGATCAAAAGAACATTTTGAGGTCAAACAAAATGTACTGTAAACATGAGTCAGTGTAATCAAGAAAGAGCTGAGACTCATAAAGAAAACCAACGGCCAGGAGGTGGAGATCCAGACTCTTCTAACATGTTCAAAGTCACCAGCTGATAATGACATCAGTTTCAGTATGTTCAATTTTATTTGTTGATGTTTTTGATCTAATTCTGTTTAATGTGTACATATCTTTTATTGCAAGCAAGTTCAAATCTACTTTTTTTTACAGAAGAAATCCATAGGCTGAAAAACAAAACCATCACAAAATAAAAATTTATTCTTCTTCCTTGCAAAACAGAAGTGTGGTTAATATTTGTGACATTCCACGTAGTCACATTGTGACTGGGTGGTTGATCATTGACAAAGTTATTGGAAAATTCACCCTTAGCCCTAAAGACATCTTGGCTCATTACACGGATGCATTCTGATAAATGGAGCTCATGGCAAGCTGAACAGAGACTTTTTAAAGATTTGTTTGAATTGCAAACCAGAAATGTTAATATTTTCTGATTGGTATTAATAGAAAATACATTCCAGATGGCACACTTACTTTAGCCTACAAAAGAACAAAAAGGATTATTTTGTACTTAAAACAATTGCAGAAGGACTATTTCTGTGGGTTCATCTTGGAGCACCTGTTCCATTCTGCAAGTAAAGTCATCCCTCAGTGTAACTTAAGGTGGCAGCCACCCTGCAATAATGGGGCTCACTTTGTTACCTTGGTTTCTGGGTCAATGTTGCCTAAACCAAAGCATCTCATCAATTACAAGCATGTTTTTTTTGTTTTGTTTTGTTTTGTTTTTCTGGACAAAGGATTAAAAAAGAGAGAGAGAGAGAAAGAAAAAAAAATTTTTTTTGAGTGTAATATTGCTATTGAATATCCCTATTTCCCTTTATTTTGCGATGCTATTTTTATAGAGGGAATCTAATTTTTAAACAAACATTCATATGCACACTTGCAGGAAGGTCGAGATTTTATCTCTGCTACACAGGGGAGGTATCTGTGAGGCAAAAAGCACAGATATAATCTTCAAATGTATAGGATGTGAGTGATGTCCAGGTCAAGTTATATATATAACTTGTATTTTTATTCCTGCATAGAATTGAGAAACTAGGGTTTCCCTGGCGGTCCAGTATTTAAGATTCAGCGCTTCCAATGCAGAAAGGTTATATGTAGGTTAGATCCGTGGTCATGGAACTAAGATCCTACATGCCACACAGCACCACAAAGAAAAAAAAATAAAAGATTAGAATTGAGAAACTAAAATGGATTTTTTTCCCTAGCTTATCTGTGGTTTATCTATTGGGATAATGTTTCTGTATATATGAGTTGGCAGAAGGGATGGCAAGTAGCTTATGGAGATAACTTAAGGAACCTGATCAAAATATATTTTTTTAAAGTCCTAGCTTATTCCCTTTATTTAAGAATGTAAATCCAAATTGAATATCATCCACTCAAGTCACAATCTACTTATTTTGTCAAATGAACTATCTCAAAGTACCTTGTTCAAAATCAGGTTTTACTTCTTAAAAGACATATAAGCAAAAAACACATAAGAGCGGTAGAGAAAATATTCCTTCCTTCCACATTTTAGAGAATTCCTTTCTGGAAAGGTTGAAGTCCTTAGCTGACTTTCAGAGTGATTCACTTTTTATTTCACAGGTAAACTACTTCTGTCCTCCTTTTACCAAGCGTTCCCCTTTCTGTATGATTTCAAATATATCTGCGTTTTAGAGGAGATTTTTGCAAATACTGTGTTTTACACACACGGCTGCCAAAGACTCTAAATCTGAAGAATGCTCCTTTTACAGACAGGGATAAACAACTCGATTTGGAAGTGTCAATAGAAACCTGCATTGTAGGTTGTGAATCGTTCCAGTGTTATTTTTACAAGTGATATGTTTATTTTTGTGATCAGTGAGAGGTTTGGTCTATGAGTCCCAGCTGAGAATCCCAAGCACTTCCTCAGTTCTCAAGAAATGGAGAACACCTGGGATGGGATGCAATGAAAACTACAAACTCTCAGCCCCGACACATGCAGACAAGATGCCCGAGAGCTGTGGCTCGGTTGCCAGTTCAGAAACAAACAAAATTACAAATCAAATCGAGTATTTCTGTCTGATCGTCCTTCACCTCGTGTCTTTGATTTAAAACAAGCAGATCAAGAAATAAACATTCCTCCAAAGCACCCCCCCCTTCCCACCCCTCCCCAGGCCATTAGGATCTCCAAAGTAAATAAGAAGTGGTACTGCCGGGCGTGAATTGCTGCCTCAATTCCGGGGAGAATCCTGATTTTAGCACCACTGTACCAAATTTGTCATTTAGGGAAGCTCTTGTTCCCTTTATTGAGTTCCACTGTAGCGAACAATTTCTGCCTGCATCCCTCGTGTGTCCTTTTGGTTTTATTATCTTTCACTGTGAATTGAGCCTCCACCATCAGTTTCACGGGAAGCCTAATTTCGCTCACTGCTTATACATATGAGGAGACACCCCTCCCAGCCTCCCCCCTCCAATGTTCTTATCAAATGAAGAATTGTGGATAAGGGTTAGGTGCAGATAAACATGAGTGTAGCACTTCCAGAAAGGTCGTGACCCCCCCATAAGGTGCTTCTTGTTATGCCTGACCTTCAGATTTTCATCATCAGCCCGCCTGACAACTTAATAATGCAGAGGAGCCGGATTCATTTCGCCCCTCTGAGAAAGCCAGCACGGGACGCCCTTTTCCCTGATTATTTCTCTGCACTCCCGGCTGCCCTTTATAAGCCAACCAGAACTCCATCAATCATGCTCCTCTCTTCCCTCGCCTCCTCAGTCCCCCGTTCCGAAGCCTCTAAAACCTGCCCTGTTCCTTTTGTTTGGGGCTGCCGTGGGTACACAGTGATTCCCCAAAAGGCGAGTGATGGAGGGAAAAAAAAACACTTTTAGCAAATCACCACTCCACTTCCTGTGTTTGTGAATTTCTGTCGGAACCTGTGAATTTCTTTTTCTTTCTTTTCTATCTTTCTTTTCTTCTTTTTTTTAAGAAATGCTTTCAAAAGTTCTTACCCTCTTTTGTGTGTATGACTGCCATCCCCATCTCTCAATGAGCTCTGATCAGTTTAAAATACCCTGAATGTAAGTTAGAGGTTATTTCTGGCCTGGTTTCTTCATTACTGTGGCTATTGTTATTGTGAGAGTTTTTATTGTTCTGGAAGTAGTAAAAGGAGATGAGTCTTGTTTCGCACCTTCCTTCCCAAGCCTCTCTTCTCCTGGCTGCGGAGAGGAGAGAGAAAAAAACAAGAGATGCGGGTGCAAACACAGAGGAGATTGTGGAAAGAGAAAGCGGACAGGGTTTATGAGAGGAAGGGGCGTTGTGTAACCTTTGTTGTTGTTTCATCACTAAGTCGCATCTAACTCTTTTGCGACCCCATGGACTGTATCCTGCCAGGCTCCTCTGTCCGTGGGATTCACCAGGCAAGAATGCTGGCATGGGTTGTCATTTCCTTCTCCAGAGTATCTTCCTGACCATGGGATTGAACTGGCGTCTACTGCATTGGCAGCCAGATTCTTTACCACTGAATCACCTGGGAAGCCTCAGTTTCACCTTGATCAGAGCAAAAGTGGATGCAAAAGTTTGCAGAGGAGAGCAGAAGTGCTTTGGGAAGGAGATGATACAGACTGGATTTGAACCCTAAGAGCTCTAATAAACCTATTCTATAAAATATGCATAGAGGTCACCTTTCACCTTGTAAGTGCTCTCCAGCTAGAGAAGAAGAGGTTTCAGAGGACAGGATAAAGCAGGTTCTCACCAGCAGGGTACAGATTGCGTCTGGCCGGCACTAGGATCATGGGTTGTGGCAGCTTTACCTTTGCTTTCTTAAAAACGGAGTGCATCTCCCCTCAGCCAGACTCAGCTGCACGAGGGACTGTCAACTGATCCAGCCAGACCACGGACATGCCCGGCTGCCAGGGGGCTGGATGGAAAGCTGTACCCAGCTGGACTGGGTGCCAGTGTCAGCCCAGTTCCCATTAGGTTGCTGCACTCAATTAGAACATTTTTTGAAGAAAGGGAAAAGTAAAGAATAGACCGTGGAAAATACAATACATTCCCTTGATGGCCAAATAGCCATTAAAGAAAAAAGCAAAGAAACAAACAACAAAAAAAGAGCTCTTAAATCATTTTTGACAATAGCAAAGCCAAGAAGTAAGTGCAGAAAATACATCACATAATGTTTACTCAAAGGCATATATCCATCCCCTACTTCCCAGTAAAACATGCAAAACCCTATGTTGAAATAGGAAACAAGTTACCAGTCTTGCTTGCTTTCTTGAGTAGGTCACCAGCAGCCTCACGACAGTGGATCTCTCAGGAAGCAAAAGAATTAATTTATTAATACAAACATTGATTGCGGGTCTGGTATGCATCTGGTCCTAAGTGAGATGCCATGGTGCTCAGAACCTGCTACGAACTGGAAATGAATGATAGGTGTGAAGGGGATCGAAAACCAAGATTTCTGATGTTAACATCTTATTTTGAACATCTGTGTCCTCAAATTAATAGAAGTAGATTGGAATACGGGGATTTGACCAGAACTCAAAAATTTAGTGTACATGTCTGTGAAGTAGTATGAAGTCGCTTCAGTTGTGTCTGACTCTTTGAGACACTATGGACTATAGCCCGCCAGGCTCCTCTCTCTGTGGGATTCTCCAGGCAAGAATACCGGAGTGGGTTGCTGCTCCTTTCTCCAGGGGATCTTCCTGATCCAGGGATCAAATCCACGTCTCTTATGTCTCCTGCATTGGCAGGCGGGTTCTCATTCGTTATTGCCACCTGGAAGCCTGGCTGCGTACATGTGCGTAGCTCATGTTGCATGTGTTCATATATATATATTTTAGAATAAAGAAGTCACGGTGCTTATGCTCTGGATTATTTCAGAGATGAAAGACAAATTATCTCTACTGAAAGAAGTTAATTTGTTACCAGGAACGATCATCACTGACCTTCTTCATGTTTATTCTGTAGTCTTCAGGCAAGGTAGACTGCTCGGAGGTGGAGATACCCTCGCACAGACAGGTTTAAAGTGGAAGATGATGAATTTATCTTGACATTTCTTGATTTTGACACTTGCCAGATTTGTAGGTAGAGTTATCTGTGGATGGACAGCTGTATAAATGAACACCGGGGTGAGATCAAGACTAAACA
Source organism: Muntiacus reevesi (assembly GCF_963930625.1). NCBI lineage: Eukaryota > Metazoa > Chordata > Mammalia > Artiodactyla > Cervidae > Muntiacus > Muntiacus reevesi. The sequence continues at coordinate 10,213,451 of NC_089263.1, read as the reverse complement.
GATTAGTAGAAAACATGAGAAAAGATAGAAAAGTGTGAAGAATGAGAAGAGACATAAAGAGAGAAACCTGGAAAACACCAAGGGTAAATGAGAGGCCTATGTATGCAGCACCAGATAGATTCAGAAATATGAAGTGAAATTGCTTGGTTTCTATTTTTGCTTACTTTTTTAACATTCCTCTCCACATTCCCCATAAGGTAAGTTCTATTAGCGCAAAGGCTTGCTCACAGACATATCTGGAATATAGTAGAACCCCAAATAAACATGCATTTACAAACAGAAATGAATAAGCGGGTCAAAGGAAGACCTGGAAAGTGTGATGTCACAGAAACATGGAAGTAGAGCTTATATCTTATACCCTTAGAAGGTTTTGAAAAATAGAACACCAAGAGGATGTGCAGTTAAAGAAGTGGGAGAAAAGAGATTTGATTGGCCAATTGGTAGTTGGTTGAGGGGTCTTTCCACAGAGCAGTGAGAGCAGAAACTGGATTGTTGAGTGTTGAAAGATGAAAAAGGCAACAATATGGAGGCTACCGAATGTAAAATTTCTTTTCAAGAAAAGTTTGGTTAAAAGGTTTGGCAGTCAAACATGCGGGTAGATTGGCAGCAGATGGTTTTCTCCCTTTTCAAGTATTTATTGGCTGTGGTCAGAGCTGAGCATCTCAAGCAGACTTGTTACACTTTGCCCAGGTAAATGTAATGATAACTTATTTATACCTATAAACCCATACGGAGCTAGGCTTTTAATTTTGTTATTGTTGTTTAGTGGCTAAGTCCTGTCTGACTCTGTGACCCCATGAACTGCAGCACACCAAGCTTCCCTGTCCTTCACTATCTCCCGGAGTTTGCTCAAACTCATGTCTATTGAGTCAGTGATTCCATCCAAACATCTCATCCTCCGTCGCCCCCTTCTCCTACTGCCCTCTATCTTTCCCAGCATCAGGGTATTTTCCAATGAGTTGGCTCTTCACATCAGGTGGTCAAAGTATAGAAGTTTCAGCTTCAGCATCAGCCTTTCTAATGAATACTCAGGGTTAATATCTTTTAGGATTGATGGGTTTGATCTTCCACTCCAAAGCACTTTCAAGAATCTTCTCCAGCACCACAATTTGAAAGTATCAATTCTTCTGCAATTTTCATTATAAAGTGATGTGTATTAATTATATAAAGTACAAAAAGAATGAAAGTAAAAGCTTCACCTTTTTATCCATGCTTAGTGTCTTGTTATATTTTCTAATATTTTTCACTATATGTTTTTAAAAAGGAATCATTCTATATTTGTAGCTTTATATCTGTATGCTGTCATATATTTTTTTCATGCATCATGCTGTTAAATGTTTTTAAAATGTGACTTTTAGTTGATCCCATATCCTATGGAAACCATCTATATCTTTCTTTTTCTATATATATAGCTTATATAATATAGTCTATATATGGTGGTGGTGGTTTAGTTGCTAAGTTGTATCCAACTCTTGCAACCACATGGACTGTAGCCTGCCAGGATCCTCTGTCCATGGGATTCTCCAGGCAAGAATACTTGAGTGGATTGCTATTTCCTTCTCCAAGTCTATATATAATTTATATAATATAATCTATATATAACTTATATAATATAATCTATATATAATTTGCATAAAATAATCTGTAAATTTAATTATTCTTATCTGTATATAATCTATTTATACATATGTTATATATGTAAATATGTCATACATAATATACATATATGTAGTTTATTTAACTATTTTTCTATTCAGGGATATTTAGGTTCATGTAGATTATTTGTTATCCTTTGTCTGCCCAGCGGTATTTGAGGGATTGCTCCTGCATCCATCCTGTCTCTGCATCACGTTTTTTCTTACATACAATCCTCTTGTTAGCCACACTGCCTTTCTTTCCTTCACAGCTCTCATTCCACCTGACCAGTGTTTGCCAGAACTCCTGGTACAAATATCTACAAAATCATGTCTGCCTGAGATTTTTTTGATGGAACAGATATGCAGATGACACCACCCTTATGGCAGGAAGTGAAGAACTAAAAAGCCTCTTGATGAAAGTGAAGGAGGAGAGTGAAAAAGTTGGCTTAAAGCTTAACATTCAGAAAACTAAGATCATGGCATCTGGTCCCATCACTTTCATGGGAAATAGATGGGGAAACAGTGGAAGCAGTGTCAGACTTTATTTTTGGGGGCTCCAAAATCACTGCAGATGGTGATTGCAGCCATGAAATTAAAAGACGCTTACTCCTTGGAAGGAAAGTTATGATCAACCTAGACAGCATATTAAAAAGCAGAGACATTACTTTGTCAACAAAGGTCCGTCTAGTCAAGGCTATGGTTTTTCCAGAAGTCATGTATGGATGCGAGAGTTGGACTGTGAAGAAAGCTGAGTGCCAAAAATTGATGCTTTTGAACTGTGGTGTTGGAAAAGACTCTTCAGAGTCCCTTGGACTGCAAGGAGATCCAACCAGTCCTTCCTAAAGGAGATCAGTCCTGGGTATTCATTGGAAGGACTGATGCTGAAGCTGAAACTCCAATACTTTGGCCACCTGATGCGAAGAGTTGACTCATTGGAAAAGATCCTGATGCTGGGAGGGATTGGAGGCAGGAGGAGAAGGGGACAACAGAGGATGAGATGACTGGATGGCATTACCGACTCGATGGGCATGAGTTTGAGTAAACTCCGGGAGTTGGTGATGGACAGGGAGGCCTGGCGTGCTGTGGTTCATGGGGTCACAAAGAGTCAGACACGACTGAGCGACTGAAATGACTGACTGAACTGACTCTTATCTTTGGAAAAGATGGAAGTTTACTCTTGTCACCTTCCCAGCCTGGTGCCTGTGTTTCAAGGGCAAAGTCATAGATCCAACAAAGCTTAGGAAATCTTGATACCTACTTTTTCCATGAGAAAACACATTTTCAAGGCAGAATCACTGACTTAATTCTGAGGTACTGGGTACCAATAAATTCTTAATTTGGATACCACCTTCCTGTCTTATGTCTATGAAAGAATGTCTCTCAGAGAATCTAACTAAGATTATAAAGCACTGAGAGTGCATTCTCTTCTTTCTTTGTGTGTTGGGTGTACCTTGCACATCTTTCAGAGACACATCATTTCAGAGACAAAATGACTCAGCTAGGCCTCTAGTCACATACAAATTGTAACAGCGTTTTGAACAATACTGGGATCATTGCTTCTTTGGAGGAGTTTGCCTTGGTTGATTGGGGTAAGAAGAAAAAGAAAAGTCCTTTGTGAGGTTAAAAATCATGATCACAATATAAAAGGTATTAGTGTAACTTAAAACTACTTCTTCCTATCATCCTCCCTGCTTTGACTTTCCCAAAGAGAAATCCAAGTAAGAAGGTAGGTGTTGCGAGAGGGCATCAGAGGGCAGACACACCAAAATCATAACCACAGAAAACAGAAAACTAGCCATTCTAATCACAGGACCACAGCCTTGTCTAACTCAGTGAAACTAAGCCATGCCATGTGGGGCCACCCAAGATGGTCAGGTAATGGTGGAGAGGTCTGGCAGAATGTGGTCTACTGGAGAAGGGAATGGCAAACCACTTCAGTGTTCTTGCCTTGAGAACCCCATGAACAGTATGAAAAGGCAAGGTGATAGGGCACTGAAAGAGGAACTCCCCAGGTGAATAGGTACCCAATATGCTACTGGAGATCAGTGGAGAAATAACTCCAGAAAGAATGAAGGGATGGAACCAAAGCAAAAACAACACCCAGTTGCAGATGTGACTGGTGATAGAAGCAAGGTCTGTTGCTGTAAAGAGCAATATTGCATAGGAACCTGGAATGTTAGGTCCATAAATCAAGGCAAATTGGAAGTGGTCAAACAGGAGATGGCAAGAGTGAACATCAACATTCTAGGAATCAGCAAACTAAGATGGATTGGAATGGGTGAATTTAACTCAGATGACCATTATATCTACTACTGTGGGCAAGAATCCCTTAGAAGAAATGGAGTAGCCATCATAGTCAACGTTGAAGCTGAAATTCCAATACTTTGGCCACCTGCGAAGAGCTGAGTCATTTGAAAAGACCCTGATGCTGGGAAAGATTGAGGGCAGGAGGAGAAGGGAACGGTAGAGGATGAGATGGTTGGATGGCATCACTGACAAAATGGACATGGGTTTCGGTGGACTCCGGGAGTTGGTGATGGATAGGGAGGCCTGGCGTGCTGCAGTTCATGGGGTTGCAAAGAGAGACACGACTGAGCGACTGAACTGACTGAACTGACTGAAACTGAAAATAAGCTTCAAAGAAATTGCTTTGTAAAGTTCTATTCTGTGAAAAAAAGGAAAAGCCTGTCATTTTGAAACAGAGGACTCACCTAGTGAAAATGTAATGTGCCAAAAGTGAAATGGTATTGGAAGTATGCTCTACTTCAATCTGACCTACTGCTGGCTGGAGGGAAATTTACAGAAAAGGAGAAGGTTGATCACTCTCTGCATCCCTGCAGAGTGGGTTCCATGTCCTCTCTTGGGTATACAGCGGAGTCCTGACCTCAATATCTCCCTTCTCTGGGTTGGCAGGGACTCTTCTTGGCAGAGAATCAATCAATAAGCCTGACTAGATTAGGATGCAAAATATTTAACTTGAATCTATTACCTAGAAGAGTTCTCTCCTAATCTGAAATACAGGGATGAGTCATTGATATTCATTTCTAAATAAATTCCATTCTCATTATTGGGGAGAGCAGGTTATTTTGGTAACTCAAGCGAGATGACCTAATTAAAGCTTGATATAAAAATTCAACATGCCATATAGTACTTCACCTGTCCAAAGTAAACACAGACAAGCACAATTTATTTTACTGGAGCATCCCTCATGCAAAATTACCAGTGAGTATATCACAACCAATTACAGGCCACTGTATATGCAAATTATTACTCTTTCAATTATTTATAGAGAGCTGTGAGTGTACACAGTTCTTTATAGAGCATCAAACACAGAAGACAGGGTCTCTGAATGAGGAAATCTGAACAGCAGGGGCACATCTCATGGAATGATATGGTTGGGTGGCAGGAAAACAAAATGAAATTCACTTGCAGAAAATTAAAGAAGCAAAAGGGGGGAATATGGCCTAAGATCTTCAGAAATCCAGAGAAAACTAGTCACCAGAACAAGGTTGGGCTCCTTGCCAAATTAGGACCATAGCATATGTTTTTGTTTTCTTGGCTTCCATCCCCCACTCCCAACCACTTGCCATTTTACTATGTTAGGTTCTAGACTTCCTTTTTATCTTCAGTTTTCACTCAAACTTATGTGCAATAACAGGCATCATAAGTGAAGTTAAGAACAAGCCACAACTGAAATGCAATATTTCAACTTACCTAACAGTCAAGGATAAATATCTGGAGTATATAAAAACCCTAAAGATTAATAAGAAAATTACAAAGTACTCAACCCCAATTCATCAACAAATTATATAAAAAATGCAATTACCATAAAAAGAAACATAAGTAGCCAATTACACATATGAAAAGATGCTTGATATTACCAATAACTGGGGGAAATGCCAGCTGAACAAAGATAGCCCTTTGGCAAAAATTTTAGAATTTAGTAATATATTGGAAACAGCAAAAGGAAATAAATACTCTCAAACAGCTGGTTAGGGGGTAAGACTCCTGTGTCTGTTTTGGAGAAAACATGCAGTCTTTATTAAAATTGTTTCTTAAAGGGCATATCCAGTGCCCTAGCCATTCCACATCTTGTTGACCATCTACTCTAAGAAGCATACTTCCACTGCACACAGGAGGTACGTTTAACAATGCTTTTTCTATATAAAGGAGCAAAGCTTGGCCATTTGTAGAGATGTTGATGGGCCTAGAGAGTGTCATATAGAGTGAAGTGAATCAGAAAGAGAAAAACAGATATTATATATTAATGCATATATGTGGCATCCAGAAAAATGATACTGATGAACCTATTTACAGGACAGGAATAGAGACACAGACATAGAGGACAAACATATGGATACCAAGAGGGAGAGGGGGTGAGAGAAATGGGAGATTGGGAGGATATAGATACACTATTGATACTATGCATAAAATGGATTACTAATGAGAACCTACTGTATAGCACAGGGAACTCTCCTTAACGCACTGTTGTGACTTGAAAGGGGAGGACGTTCAAAAGGGAGCAGACAGCTGATTCACTTTGCTGGGCAGTAGACACTAACACCCCACGGCAACTATGTGCCAATAAAAAATTAATTTAAAAAGAGAGCTACTTGGGGCCATGAAACTGTTCCGTTTCATAAAATCTTGGGTACATGATATTAGTCATTTGTTAAAATCCATAGCATTTACAACACAAAGAGTGAGTCTTAACGGAAACTGTGGATTTGTTTAAGCAACAATATATCAATATTAGTTCACCAGTTGTAATAAAAGTACCCAACTAGTGCAAGATGGTGGTAATAGGGGACACTTGGGGGTTGGGAGTGCATATATGGGAACTTTCTGTCATTTCTTGCTTTGTTTTTCTGTAAACCTAAAATATTGCTCTTAAAAATTATTTACTAATTAAAATAAGAAAATGGGAAATGTTTAATGTTATTGAAGATATAGTGTTAACAATGACAGTGCTGACAATTAGGATGATCTAGAAAGGAGGGATGTGAGTGTATGCATGTGTGTGCATGTGCATGTGTGTACGTGCATGAATGTGTTTAACCTATAAACAATGGTGGTAGTGAATATATCTTGCTTTTATATCTTTCTTATCTTTTATTTTTAAGTATCAAAGTGGCTTTTCTAACTTTAGAGAGTAAGTTTCTTGAGAGATAAAAGGCTTTTCTTACATCTTACTACTTTTCAATCACCCTAAGCAAAGAAATATTGATGTTAAGTTATTGTCTAATTTATAATTGTCTAAGATTATAATTCTGATCAATACATTTCACTTTTATATAGATCAGATAAACCAAAAGTGGGCCAGAAAATAACATTAGGTAAGATTAATATTAGGATAATTTAACCCTAAAGAGAATTTAAATATTAAAAAAACAAAAATATATCTTTCATAAGTCATGCATTTTCTATAATGAATTTATATTTTGTTTCTAGAAACACTTGGTTATCATGGTCTCCCCATTTCACTTCCCTCCATCCACATCCGTGACAAACTCTTCCACAGTCATTCCACATTTGAGATTCTTTAACTATGACAAAGAAAGTGCTGGATTATTGTTTTGCCCCTTATTTCTTGACTTTCATCCTTGGCATTGTACACCTTGTGTTCCCCTCTTTCCCGCCTCCTCACTTAACAATCTTAATTGGATGCTAGCACTGCCAACTCACATCTGCCTCTCATCGTCCAAGTCTCTGTGTCTGTCCTTCTGTGGGGCTATAAGCCAAAGCTTCCAAACAAATTGAATCACATGTCAGTTAAGTTACCAAGTAGTCCCTCCATGGATTCAAAGAACAGTATGTAGAGCCTCAAGAGGAAAGTTCAGAAGCTGAAAAAGCCTCTTGGATTTTAGGTTAGGTTTCTGAGATATTGACATTTATGTGAAGAGGTCACCCTCATAAGATATTTCAGAAGGACTCTGGAGTCGGACCAAAGGACTGCTGAAAGATTCAAGCTATTACAAATTGACTTGGCATGGGAAGATCCTCCTGAAGAGTAAAGAAAACCAGTACAGTGTCATTACAACAGCAAACCGTGTGCTTGCCCCAGCAGCTGTTACATCTGTTACTGGGCAGGTGACAAAGCTGGAGAAGCTTGTAGATCTGACAAGGAGAGCCATGCTTGCCAGTCAGACCGCAATGCTTTCTCTTGCTCAAACACATTTATGAAGACATGTTCTTTGCCATGGAGTTCCACAGAAACCTGGAAATGCATGTCTTTATTATGATGTGGTTGTATTTCAATTTTGAAATTCAGGGACAGTTACTCAAAAAAGAAAAGGAAAGATGTGATAGAAGTGATTGCACATTCATCCCAGACAGGTTTCTTGTCAAGAGCTTAAGTTTGTCAAGGTAAACTTGTGTCTCTCTTAGAGATGAAAAGTAATTGGGAGAGAAGAGGATATACAGAGTTCTAGAATAAAGCTTATTGCTTCCAGCTGCTGCTGCTTAGATGCTTCAGTCACGTCCAACTCTGTGCAATTCTATGGTCTGTAGCCCACCAGGTTCCTCTGTCCATGGGATTCTCTAGGCAGGAGTACTGGAGTGGGTAACCATGCCCTCCTCCAGGGGATCTTCCCTCCCCAGGGATCAAACCCGAGTCTCCTGTACTGCAGGCAGATTCTTTACTGATTGTTTCCGGCTACCTAGAATTTACAGAAATATAAAAGAAACTTATTAACTATTGACTGAAATGTTTGTGAAAAAGGACATTATATTTCAAAGAATTTCTAAGATACAACAAATAAATATGATTAATTTGATCACTCAAGCAACAATTTTTGGAGCAAATTTTAAATAAAGGCATAGTAAAAAAGCAGGTATAAGACAATTTTTTGTAGACAATATGATTTTTAAGCGAGAGTAGAAATATGGTGAGACTAAAATTGCCTGACAAACTTTTTTTTTTTTCCCCCTCTTAATGGACCCTGAATCAAAGGGTGAAAGACTGAACTGAAGTACATAGAAATAAAACGAATAATAACTGAGTGTGATTGTGAAGATAAAGGGACCTTGAGAAATGAGAAGACTCAAACATCCAGAATCATAACTTTGTATTTGAGACTTTATTAATAATATCTGTTAAATTATAAAATGATACCTTCTCATTGAGATAAAAGTGGTATAGAGAAGGAAAATAATGATATTCCTTTCACCACCTCTAACCCTATCCCTTGAGAATTAGTGCAGCCCTGTGGATTGTATTCTTCCACATATTATCATAATAAAGACTAAAAGTATTTTAAATATTCTTAGACCAAACTTGGAATTCCTTGCTAATATAGATCATGTATTATTCAACCATATATCCTCAGTAAATAAATAATGATTGAATAAATAGAGAAATGAATGAATGTTTATCACTGTTTGATGGTAAACTCTCTTGAGGCAAGGTATCATGTCTTATTAATCTTTGCATTCTAATTAACTAGAACCTTGCCATGCTATAGGTAATTAATTTTTTTGACTTGTTGACTAAATGAAGGAAAGATGGATGAATTTCAACCTTAAATTGAAATTGAAAGGGGCAAGTGAAGGAGAAAAATAGACAATAAAATAAAGAAATGTAAGGAAAAGAGATGAAGAAAGTGTGAAAGAATTAGAAAAAGAGGAAGTTGGAGGAACAGAGAGAGAACAGATGAGGACAGAGATAAAAGAGACCTGAAGATAAATCCCCATGTTTAGAGAACACATGTAGTAGCAGGAAAGTCATAAGAGAACCCCAGCAGAGAGAATTTCCTAAGTCTCAATGATCTACTTGCCAAGAACCATATTTAACTCCTCTTTCCTTTTCCTCCACATGTTTCATGCTATGCGTGTGTGCTCAGTCACTTCTAGGGACTGTAGCCCATCAGGCTTCTCTGTTCATGGGATTCTCTAGGCAAGAACACCAGAGTGGGTTAACATGGGATCACCTCCAGGGGATCTTCCCAGCCCAAGGTTGGAACTGCGTTTCCTACAGCTTCTGCATTGCAGGCAGATTCTTTACCACTGAGCCACCAGGGAAGCGCTTTCTGATGTTTTGCCAATTCTTTATTTTCTTACAAGCCTTTCACCCCATTTTCCTGCCTAATTGTAATTCATTATGTTAATGGCTATGATATTAATTCTCCCTGCAATATTACTTAAGTCATAACAGTGCCCAATAAAACAAGTTTGACTACTCATGCTTGTGTGCATTCCTGCTGAGACACTTCAGTCGTGTCTCTTTGCAACCCTGTGAACTGTAGCCCTCCAGGCTCCTCTGTCCATGAAATTCTCTAGATAAGAATACTGGAATGGGTTGCCATGCCCTCCTCGAGGAAATCTTCCCCATCCAGAAATTGAAACTGCATCTCTTACATCTCTTGCATTGGCAGGTGGGTTCTTTACCATTAGAACCATCAGGGAAGCGCTCTGTTATGCTTAATAAGCCCATAATTTATAGCCCAAAATTCAAGGGCTACAGTCCATAGGGTCGCAAAAAGTCAGACACGACTGGAGAGACTTAGCACGCACACATGCATAAACTTCTATTACGTTGAACCTTTTATTTTATTTGAATCTTTTTTAACTTGTTCATTCAAGATAGATAATTTATCATTTGTCTAACATGGTGTGAAAGTGAAAATGAAGTCGCTCAGTCGTGTCTGACTCTTTGCAACCCCGTGGACTGTAGCCCACCAGGCTCCTCCGTCCATGGGATTCTCCAGACAAGAACACTGGAGTGGGTTGCCATTTACTTCTCCAGGGGATCTTCCCGACCCAGGGATCGAACCCAGGTCTCCTGCATTGCAGGCAGACAGTTTAACCTCTGAGCCACCAGGGAAGCCCTAACATAGTATACCTTTGCCCGTTTTCACTAAACTCAGAATGTTTCTGCTTCAATAAACTCTATGTAATACTATACATTATTCAACTGTAAGTGTGTAATATATGCAGCTATATGTGAAGGCTTCCTTTGAATGCCAAGAATATTAATAGTATAATTTTTAGAATATAATGTCAATATGGATTAATTCTCTTAAAACTTCATGATAAAATTGAATATATGATTGATCCATTTATTCCTTCATAAATAAAGTCAAGTATCTATATTGTGCCTAGAAATTATGATAAGCAAGAAAATAAACATATTAATAGCTCCTACCTTGATGGAACTTAAGGACTCTAGTGGAAAAGACAAATAATTTCAGTAATATAGTATGACTATTACAATAGGTGAAAAATAGATGCCTCAAAATAATATCAACAGGTGTCAAAATGGGAATAACAAAAAACTAAAGCAAATAAACAAAAACTTGTTACAATATCTTGGAAAGAATTTCTACTGGCTATATACTCAATTAAATTGAACTGGGAAAAATGGCTGTTTCATGCTTTGTCTCATTTTCATGAAAGTGAAAAAGTGAAAGTGTTAGTTGCTCAGTCGTGTCCAACTCTTTGTGATTCCATGGGCTGTGGCCCACCAGGCTCCTCTGTCCATGGGATTCTCCAGGCAAGAATACTGGAGTGGGTTTGCCATTCCCTTCTCCAGAGGATCTTCCTGACCCAGGGATCGAGCTTGGGTCTCCCTCACTGCAGGCAGATTCTTTACAGCCTGAGCCACCAGTGGTCCTAAAATAAATCAAAGTCTTTTTTTACAGATGCCATACCATCTACTTCCTATCTCAGAAGAGCAGTTTTTGTTCCATGAAGAATGCTGAATAACCATACCTGTTCTGTGCAAATGATACTTTTTGAGGCCCAAAGTTCCTCTTCCGTCTTTCTGCATTTCATTCAGAGTTCCAAAAAACAGCAGGAAAGGAAACAGGATTGCTGATGAAGTACAAGATCAATGGAATTAAATCTCTCACTTCCGGCAAAGCACCATATATTTTAACTCAGTATCCTGTGCCAAGGAGGTGAAAAAAGCCAGAAAATATTCTGTCTGCAGCTGTCTTCTGTTCAATAATTATAACATCCATAATTCCTTTCACAAACACTATGGTTATTGTAAAATTGTCAATCTTGTTAGACTTTGTGGTAAATGTGAACTACTCATTTTGGTGTAATTTTAATTGGCATGTTTCAGATTACTAACATATGAAGAAATTTTTATATGATTATTAAATTTTTCAGTAGTTTCTTCTTTGATGTACCTGTTTGAGTTCTTTGTCCATATTTTGTATTGTTTTGTTTTTTAAGATTGATTCTTAGTAGTACTTACTACATTTCAAATAATATTATTTGTTAGTTATGTTTATTTTAAACAGCTTCTTCCTTTCTGTACCTTCCTTTTTCACTCTCAATGGTTTCTTTTAGAGAATACAAACACAATTCAGCTAACATAATAACTTTTCTTTATCAATTTTTAATTTGGAGTTAAAGTTTTTGGCTTTTGTTTAAGAATCCTTTTACATTACTCCTATATTCCTACATTATCATTTTAGTTTTACTGTTTAATCTTTCACATTAAAGTCTATAGTTCAAAAGAAGAGTGAAAGTCAAAGTGCCAAGTATGTCAGAAAGATTGGAAAAGCACAAGAAATGAATCCCAAAAAGTAGGCAATAACAAATATAAGAGCATAAATTAATAATATAGAAAATTGACATATAGTAGAGAAGATAAGCAAAGTCAAAAAGTAATTTTTAGAAAAGTCAATAAAGATAGAGAAGACAAAAATTTCAAATATTAGGGGAAAAAAAGAACATCACTATAGATCCTGAGACTTTAAAATGATTATGCAGTGATATTACAAATATGTTGTTAACAAATTTGAACTGACACAAGTTGAAATAGACAATGAGCATAGTCCTTTAACCACTGGGAAACTTGAACACATAGTTGAAAACACTGCAAGGACTTATGTCTTATTGAAATACCCCCAGCACATAACGTAGACCTCTAATTTTTCTAAATTCCTAATGATTGCTTTCTAAATGGCTAACTTTTTAGAACAATCTCAGAGATGGTTATTGGGAATGCAAATAACATTTCTGAATGAAAATATGACAATTTTTTAATTGAAAAAAAATTGCACTTGAGAAGATAATTCCTTTTAAAGGCATTTACTCAAAAGAGGTAGCCAAAGATGTACAAAATATTTATCTTTTTCAAAAATAATATTATAAATTAAACAAACTCAATGTACAACAGAGAATGGATTAAATCATTAATATGTATATTAATACAGGAAAGATGCACTGATTATTCTATGGGGAAGATATTCATCATATAGAATGTACAGACAATAAAAAAAAAATGAAACATTGCTGAATGAACAAAAATTTACAGAAGAGCAAATATATTATGCCCTCAACCTTTCACTTTTACTTAGAATTACAATGTCTGTATTAGTAGGGAGAATATATGGCAGTGCATGCTCTTTGGTGTCATCACAAAATGTCTCTCCTTTTAACCTGCCCAAAGATTTCACTATTCAGTCAAATACATGTTTTTCAGAACACGCTGGCTCTGAATCGTTTTATTCACCCATTTTCTACAGAAATCAGAGATTTTGAAATTTTTTTTCAAAAAACAATTTTCAGGGTTAGGAGATGAGGCGGCCAAGTGTTTGCCTAATTTCCATCCGTTTGAACTTGATCTGCCCACATTCTGGACTTTTATAAGGACAAAACACATACTGAGTAATGAGAAGGTACATAGCAAAAGCAAGGAGGAGGAGGCTGTCCTCTAATCTGAGTCAGGCATGTCCAGGGGGAGACACTGAGGGTGTGACTGAATCAGAACAGTCTCGCTTAGAATAGTCTTAAATCAGAGCCAGTTACTGTGCTCCACCTAGGTACCTCTCCTTCACAGGTAATTTGTGCTTTAAATGTATCAATTAATCCAGACCCTGGAAGGGACATATATCGTTTGTTTAGGTTTGCTCTCATGCCTCATTACAGCTATTATCACTACATCAAAGAAGTAGGTACTGTATATGAGGGATAATTAAAGGTTTTAAACTCAGTGATGCTCAGCAAGAATGAGATATTGTTGCTGTGAGAAAGATGGTCGGGAAAAAAATTTGAACTATAAAACTAAAAAAAAAAAAATCTAACTGGGAAAACAAGATTGTATTGATACTAGGGGCCCTAAATCCTGAGAGACACAAAATATTAAAGATTAAAGCGTTACAAAACACTTCTATCATGATGCTTCAATTTTAGTCTAACTGCCTGTTTATTTATCTGGCTTCTTAATGGTCTATGATCTCTTGAATGCAAGATCTACGTCATTGTCATCTGTGCAGCTCCCCACCGAGCAAAATGTCTGGCACAGAGAAAAACTGTAATAAACATTAAGCTGAGGACACACATGTATGAATAAAAACTAAAAAGACAAGGAAATAAAAACATCATTCAAAAGAAGTAAAAACAATTAAGCTCTCTTTTATGCACACACTAGAGACTTCCAGGGCTTAAGAGTCCAAGCCCATGGGTAAGCATGATGTTCTTACTTCTAGGGAAAAATGAATTTAACAGCATTTCCCATTCATGTTTTAATCAGATGTCACTGAGATCCATAAGAAGAGGGAATTTCTCATCACTGAAAATGAGTAAGAATTCTCATTATTTCCATCACAAGAGCAACTAGATTAATTTTATTCATTTATTTTTTGGGCATTCCATGTTGCTACAGAATCTTAGTTTCCTGACCAAGATCAAACCTGGGCCTTCTACAGTCAGCACAAAGAGTCCCAACCACTGGACGACCAGGGAATTCCCTAGATTAATTTTATCGCAAAAAAAAAAAAAAAAATAAGAAGAATCAACTATTGGGTAACTAGTCAACACTGGTGATTTTAAGATCACCAAAGTAAATTCAAAATTTCTTGTGCATGCTGTGAAGTCCTTTGTGAATACAGAATTAAATATATGAGATAGGCTATTAAATTCACTCCCATTTTAAACCCTAATATTCTCTCAGTTACAGCATGAATTCCTCATTTTAAAAATAGCTGTATAATAGATTATGCATAAAAGAAAACTAAAAATTACAGAAAGATCTTGTCCAGAGCTTTCAGATTAAAGTTGAATATCTATTTGGAGCTGTGTTTGCTTACCTTATATACATATGTAAAGACCTGATAGTTCTGTTTTGGGTATTACAAACAAGGAGTATATTGGTGGAGAATATATTCTCCCAAAATTAACTATGTGCACCCATGAATTCATTACTATTTCTTATAAATCTATTATTTAGGAATAAAATTAACTTTGAACTTTTTGAATATATTTTAAAATCTCAACATATATTTTATATAAGTAATTCAGTAACTGTTACATTCTTTTTAATTTCTTCATTTTACATATTGTTGGTCCGTCTCTGCTACAAATTTTGCCCTACAAATTTTTAGGGGTAAAAAATTTCATGGCAATACCATATCTGGTATAAGTAATGACATTTTCTCATCCTAAGTACAATTGGGAGAACGTTATACACTTTCAGCATTATTCTTATCCCAGGACTTCAGGGAGATGTTGCTATTTGGTAAGAAGCAATACACATTGCATTCAATTTGTCACTCCTGATGTTCAGCGCCAAAGAACTCACAGTCTCGCCAGAGACAGTTGGTAATCCATAGATGCTTATGTATATTATGACAGAACTTTGATAAGCAAAGTATGCGTTATATTAGTTCAATGGAGGGAGAGATCACTGCAGGTGGGAGCAGGAACCGGTAAATTATAGGAACTGCTATTGGGTCTTGAAATATAGCTTAGAATTTAAAGCAAGAGAATGTTCTAAAAGCACAAAAATGTAGGTAGAGGATGAATGTGCTCTGTATCCATCACAATGCATAGTAGTATTTTTTTAAGGTGTGCTAACGTAGTATCTTAAATCCCAGTGGAAGCACCCAATTCTAGCTTATTTTACTGTGTGTTAAATCTACCTTCCCCCACCCATGCTTTCAATGAATTTTAAACTTAGGACATGTTTTCCTTCAGCTTATGCCTTTCCATCTAGAATTTAAATTTTCCAGTCTATCACCTCTTATCCCCTTGAGGATTTTATTTGTCATTCCCTGTACAAGTCACAAGCACATGGACACTTTCTAGAAAACAGTAGAGGACTGTAATGGTGATAATAGCTTCTCGTGTGCAGACTTGCATGAGTGTATGAAGAAATGCAAACACTCACTCTCTCAGGAAATCATTTTAGACAGGTTATTTTTTGACTTTGCCTTTCACTCATCATCCATCATGAATCTCTTCTTTTATTCAACAAAAAATTTAACAGGCTCCAACCACCCACAAGATTTTACCCCAAGTATTGAAGTTAAAAGATAAATAAGAAATGACCCTTGCCTTCAAAGACCAAATGTCCAATGAAGAAAACAGATGCATAGAAAGATAATTTTTTTTTAAGTAGTTAAGTTCAATGATAGATATATTCACAGAATGTTTTGAGAGCTGAATAAGAAATGATCTATAACCCATCTTGGTGAATGGCTAGCTCTAGGAAGACTTGAGTGAAGTGAGGTTAGCCAGGCAAACAGAGGACCTTCTGATTTACCCTCCTAACAAAGATGGGAATATATCACTTATTTCACTGGACATTATATCGCTTGCTATCATTGTGATTCTGACTACAGTACACAACTGACTAAGCTTAGATTTCTAACACAAAACATACTTGTATTTCAACACCAACATACACCAAGTTTATAGTTTTGTGTTTCTGATACAGTGTGGAGAGAATTACAATGATCCAGGCTATGATGGTTCAGCTGATACCAGTGGAACTAGTTTCCAGCATTGAAAAAATAGAGTGATTTACTCTAGGTTAGAGTTTCTCCAAGTGTTGCCCCTGGGTTTGCCACAATGTCACTATCTAAGGACTTGTGAGAAATGCAAGTTTTTAAGCCCCATCTCAGACCTACTGACTCAGAAATTCTGGGATTGGGCCCAAAAATCTGTGCTTCATCAAGAACCCCAGGTATGCCTGGTGCACTTAAAGTTTGTGAATTGTTCTCACAATTCCCCTAAACAGGAATCAGATCACACCATATCAGAGAGCTTGGTCTCCCAAAAGTGATCTGGAGTGGTCTTACCAGAAAGAGAGAGGAATAGATAACATCCAGTCAACAAGATATGTCAAAAAAAAAAAAATATATATATATATAGGATTACCGAAAGTAAGGTGTAATACCTAGACGGGTATTCTTTTGTGTCCAAGTTCATCAGTCAGCTGTTTAGTTTTATTTATGAATATGATATTTGCAAAAACATAAGAAGATGGTAACAGTATATAGACACTCTACTCTATTCCTTAATCACTTTAATTAGTGAAATAGTTAAGGAAATTTAAAGTAGATCTTTTAAAAATCATATAGCCTTTATTTTAAATCAAAGACTTCAATTTAGGTCTTTCTGCAAGATGCCACTTGTACTTCACATTAGAATTTCTCTATGCCAAAGAAATAGGAAAATCTATATTTTCCATTGTATCATTTTAATATTCATTTAATGATATAATATAAAAATTCCACTTTACTAAGAACATCCATAGCATAAATACCCTATAATAAGACACTTTAATTTCAGTAGCAAAAAAAAAAATGTGCTCTTGTATCACTCTCACATGATGGATAAGAGCATCCAAATTAGGTTTTTAGCACAACCTTTGGACTACATTAGCAAAAATAAATATTAACATAAGAAATATGTGATGGAAAATCTTTAGCACTATATGAAACTAATTCAAAATGGTATATTGATCTTTAAGCCACCTAAAATAAAATGTATTAAGAAATTCTAAATATCTCTTAAAAATACAGAAAAATGTCCTATTTCATACATATTTTAGACAGTCTAAGTAGGAAGAACTTACTAAACATTGAGGCAACTCCTGATAGCTTAGGTAGGAAATTTCTGGATATGCCTAGACAGAATTCTTTAATTAGAGAATACATCTCTATAAGTGGCTTAAGATGGATAAATAAGATGCCTCTTACATTTTGATTTCCTGATGAAAAGAGAGTAAATGTTTATATAAATTATTCTGATCACTTCATGCTCATTTGGATGAAATAACTGATTGATATGACACATAAAACCTTGCAGAAAAAAACACATCAATCTGTATAGAGGAAACAGGAAAAGAGATTCATGTTATTTGAAGAACATGGGGGAGATACTCATTACTTTTTTAAATTGGTGTTTCTCCCCAAGAGTATCAGTGCAGGGGCTAAAATTCTGAGAGGAAAACACTGATTTCCTAGCCAGAAGACTGAAAAAGGGGACTCTTAGTGCTACAGAATACTGGGAAAATACTGAGAATGAGAGAGAAAATACCCTAATTATGTGTATGAACTGGCAGGAGGCCCCTTTTTCTCTCCAAGCTGTGTATTCACAGAACACACCCAGGAAGCGTAGCAAACATGTTTGCAGAAGAGCTGAACTATGATGCAAAGCACTGCCCAAGTCCTACCTGAGTCTTTGGTGGTGCATCCCCAGGGATAGCTGCAAACAGCACGGTAAATCCTTTCAGACTAAACAGACGCTTTAACAACTGTCCACAGAAGATGAAACAGAATTTGTGATCTGGAGCTGACTGGGTTGACTGGCTGCTAAAGACAAATTCAAAATTCTCCAGAGGATTTTAGTGGGTTCAAAACCCTCACAACATATCATTCAGAATTCCTAGGAGGCATACAAAGTTCTTCAGCATACAAAGAACCAGAAAAATTTGAACAATCCTTAACAATGATAATCAACAGATGCCAATCTCCAAATGACACAGATTTTGGAATTAACAAGCAGCAATGTGGCCATTCTCTGTAAGATAAAGGTAAGCAGTTTAAAGAATCGTAAAAAAAAAAAGTATAAATTCTCAGCATAGAAGGAAGAACTATTAAAAATAGTCAAATGGTAACAGGACTATAAAACAAAATATCTGAAAATTGTAAAATGTTGTTTCGGCTTATAGCAGAATGGAGACAACAGAGGAATGACTCAGTGAACTTAAAGATGGATCAACAGAGATGACCCAACCCAAAGACCCGAGAACAACAGTGGCAAAGAAGTATTTTAAATCCAACCTCAGGGTCCTATCGGATAATACCCAAAGGCCTAACATTCGTAATAATAGAACTCCAAGAGGAAAGAAGGGAGGGATTGGTAAATATAAAATACATAGCAAAATAACAGCAGAAAGTCTTCCCCAATGTGGCGATTGTTATAAATTAGAACCTCAGGAAGATTAGAGAAATCTAGAATAGACAACAACAACAAAAAGTCAAAGACGTTTATACCCACAAATACAGTAATATAACTTCTGAAAACCAAAGATATGTGAGAAAATCAGGAAAACAGGCAAAAAATATATATATTATATATTGGGGAGCAATGACAGTGGATTTCTCACCAGAAATCATGAAAACCAGGAGACACTGGAATTCCTTTAATGTGCCCTCCCATTCCCACACACACAAAAAGGCAACTTCTAAAACAGATTCTTATATCCACTGAAAATATCCTTTGGGAACAACAGCAAAAAGAAATTCTCATATGAAGAAAATTTAGAGAATTAATTAACAGCAGATCTGCCCTGAAATAAGTGTTAAAAGGAAGTCTTTCAGACTGAGGAGAGAATACCAGAGGAAACTTATAACGTCAAGAATGAGGATGGAGTGCTAGAAATGGTAAATATCATGTACTTTTCTCCTCTTAAGCTCAAAAATATATGTGACCTTAGTTGTCTAAGATTTTTCACTTTAATTTTGGTTTTCAGTTACTTGATTAGAATTTTTTTTTCTGTCTTCTGTTACATCCTGTGTTTATATTGGTTGGGTTCTCTCAGATTCTTCAATCCATGCTTAGTATCCCTTCTTTAATTTTGGAGTATTCTCAGCTATTATCTTTTATACTATATTCTTTGCTCAAAATCTCTCCCATTTCCTTCAGGAAGATTTTTGTTAGACTGTTTGTTATTTTCTCATAGCTTTTGCATATTCTGCTTGTTTATTTTTCCTGCTATTTTCTATTTGTGATCCTATTGGATAATTTCTGTTTACCTATTTTTAACTTAACTCATCAATTCCTCATTTTTTTCCAATTAGCTGAAATGTCTCTTAAAATAATGCTTCATTTCTGATTTATTTTAACTTCTAACATTTCCATTTGCCTTTAAATAACTTTCATATCTCTACTAAAATACCTCATTTCTTCACTCATATTGTCAACTTTTACACCAGATCTTTTAACATATTATTCGTAGGTATTTTAAAGTTATTGTTTTCTCTTGGTCTGTTTCTAACTTCTTTTCCTTTTGAAAATGAATGATTATGTTTCCCTTGCTTTATTTAGTTGTCTCATAACTTTTATGAGATTGGAGACGTTATAAATAAAAATGTAGAGACTAAAGTAAATAACACTTAGAACCATAATCAGGCACACTTTTTTTCCTGGCTCTTAGTGTGAAATATTATCATGAAATATAGTAAGACAAGAAGCTGGAACTGGGGCTTTACTCCTAAAGTTATCTTTAAGGCACCACAGATTTCAAAGTCCTGCAGTGGTGGACTATTAGCACCTTGTGCTTAATGAAGAGTTAGGGGTGACATGGGGTTTTTACTAAGTGTCCCAGCTCCACTCTAACATTTTAGTAGTTTCTGCATATAATTAATTCCCACAGAGGGGTCTTTCCAAGTTCTTGCCTACTATTAGCAGACTGTTGCTGCTTGTTACTCAATGCTGGGCTCACTATGGGGAAAAAAAGGGTTCTTGATTGTCCTGGTTGAGCTTCACCCTTATGCAGCTCATGTGCCTTTAGAGTAACTGTTTCTCAATATTCCTGCCTTTCTTTCCATGGCAACCAAATTCTATTTTGTATCTGGAGAGGATCTTAAGCAGGAGAGTGTTCTGTCCATATCCTAGAATTATCCAGTCCCTGATTATTATCTGTATAGGATCCTGAGCTCAAGGTAGGTCCATGTCCCTCACTCAAGTGAATATGCATTAACTTCTACAATTTCTGCAGAATCAAATATTTACCTGGGTATGGAGGGTGGAAAAGTTTTCTCTTCTTCACTCTAACCCTAGCCCTAACTTCCTAAAGGACATTATTAGTACTATTATAGTATTGTTATTACTGCTACTTTTCTTAAGTTATCACAACACTGTTGTATTTATTGAAGGAGAATTTACTTATCCGGTGGAGATTCATTCTGAAATATTTATGTGTTATGATACCCGTAATTTATTTTCAAATACTTCAGCCTGACCCAATTGTATGTAGAAAAAACAAATGTGAAAAATTAGAACAGCTGGTGAATCTATATAAAGGGTATTGAGATGTTTATTATACAAATCTGTATAATTTATGTATGTTTAAACCTGTTTAAAAAAACTTGGTGAAAAATTTTTCAAATGTTTTATTTGTAGACCCATTGCTAGAATCTGTTATAATTAATATGAATAATTTCTAAAGAATACAATAAAGTCATTTATTTTGCTTTTTTAAACTTAGTAAAGTTTAATTTAGACATAGCAGAAAATTTTATGATTTTGTGCAAAGGCAACAACCTGTGAAAGTGTAACTTAGAAAGAAATAGGATTTAAAGAGATTGTGAATAGAAGTACAGGGTTTAGTACAGGATTTTAGTAATTTCTAAATGAATTAACACTTTGATCTTTTTTTAAAATATAGTTGTAAGTTGCAAGTTTTTGTTTTTTTTTAATTAAGATTTAACAACTGAGGTAAAACCTAGACATTTGTGTACCACACAGTCGTAGTTATATCAGGCTTCCCTGGTGGCGCAGATGGTAAAGGATCTTCCTGCAATGCAGGAGATCCAGTTTTGATCTTTGGGTCAGGAAGATCCCCTGGAGAAGGGAATGGCTACCCACTCCAGTATTCTTGCTGGAGAATCCCGTGGCCAGAGGAGGCTGGCAGACTACAACCCATGCAGTTTTAAAGAATCAGACACGACTGTGTGATTAACACTTTAGCTTTCTTTTCTGCATGCATAGGTACATATATATACGCAAAGTCTAATAAGCACTAAACTCTGAAAAGGCTATGGTAGAAACTTACATTTTGTAGAAGAAATCTGTTCTGCATAACACTGAAGAGAAGATAAAGAACTCACTGTAATATATATTTTTTTCACATCATTACCCTACTTAAAATCATAAATGACTTCCTATTGCCAGGATAAAACACATAAACTTGCAACTGCCTGACGCTCTTTGTAGCCTGTTCCCTTTTACCTTTTGCCTTCTTTTCCACTGATTGTCTCATCAGTAACAAATGCTTGTACTGCCTCAAACCAACCAGACTTTCACAGACTTCTAGAATACTGCATGGATTTCCTTTTCAATGCCATTGACAGCCCTGTCTAAATAGCCAAGCCCTTCTTAGCCCTCTAAGCCTTGCTCAACCTCTTTCACTAAGCTTTCCATAATTCTCTTCTAACTAGGGGATAACTAGCAGATCACTTCTCCCCCCAAGTATCCTATATATTTAATTATTTCAAAAACTACTTTGAAATTATCTGACTACATCATTCAGCCTCAAAGTCAGGGATAAGCTATATTTGTTTTTGTTATATAGTGAGGTATTAACTCTGAAATTAACACTTGCTTACTTACTAAAGCACCTTGTGTTCTCCACATGTAACAGAGGGTGATGCCTTATGAGTGAGTTAAAGCAAAGTGAAGAGACAAATCCAAAAGTGATTTTTGCCTGAATGGAAAAGATTGTCCTTCTACTGACAAACACAGAATTTAACTTTTGGGAATCCAAATCTGATTCATTACAAAGGGGGTCGATCTAAATCATTGCAAAGGGGAAAAAAATCCCCCTAAGTGACCAAAACAAAGCGATTTGTTTTTTATTATCTACAGTATCAAAAGCTACCAAAATATAAATGAGGAAGTCTTTGTGAATTTTATTATGTATCCAAAGAGCAAAAAATGCTATTTAATATAAAGTGAAGAAAGCTGAGTGCCGGAAAATTGATGCTTTTGAACTGTGGTGTTGGAGAAGACTCTTGAGAGTCCCTTGGACTGCAAGGAGATCCAACCAGTCCATCCTAAAGGAGATCAGTCCTGGGTGTTCATTGGAAGGACTGATGCTGAAGCTGAAACTCCAATACTTTGGTCACCTGATGCGAAGAGTTGACTCGTTGGAAAAGACCCTGATGCTGGGAAAGATTGGGGGCAGGAGGAGAAGGGGACGACAGAGGATGAGATGGCTGGATGGCATCACTGACTCGATGGACATGAGTTTGAGTAAACTCCGGGAGTTGGTGATGGACAAGGAGGCCTGGCGTGCTGTGGTTCATGGGGTCGCAAAGAGTCAGATATGACTGAGCGACTAAACTGAACTGTATAGTTTATAACAATGTGTACATTACTAAGCTCCTCTTAAATGTGTAGAGTAATTTTCTAAAACCATGGAGAGAGTAGCATGGAAATATACACTACCATATGTAAAATAGATAGCCAGTAGGAATTAACTGTATGATGCAGGGAGCTCAGACTGGTGCTCTGTGACAACCTAGAGGGGTGGGAGGCAGGAGGAAGTCTCAAGAGGAGGAAGACATAAGTATACCTATGGCTGATTCACACACTGATATACAGCAGAAACCAATACAACATTGTAAAGCAATTATCCTTCAATTAAAAATAAATTAAACACTTACATTTTTAAAGTGTGGCCCTAAGGAGTGCAGTATCACCATTACTTAGACGCTTGCTAGAAATTCAAATTCTTAGACTCTACCCAGAATCTACTGATTCAGAACATGCATTTAACAAGATTGCCAGGTGATCATACAAATATTCAAATTTAAAAAAAAATTGCTGAGAATGATATCTAGAATATCAAGAAGAAAACCAGAGTTGACTGAAAAATCTCTGAAGAAAAGGAAAATTTTGCATTTACCTTTGTGTGCCAACTCAGCCTTAGGGGCTCACGTTCTTAATGCACAAGAGATTGCTGATAACATTTGTATCCATCTTGCATCCTTGTTATCAGGCACCCATACTTGTCTGCATCTGCTGTTCACAGATAAAGTTAGCATTTTGAAATGAGTAGCTGTATCAATCTATTTGTGCTGAAATAATCACCTAGTATTTATTTTCTTTCTGTGGAAGAATGTGAGTGAGTCCATACTCTCCAACTTGACTACATAATTTATTCATTCTTTTTCTAAATTCAAAGGAGAATGGAAACATACATTTTTTGGACTACATTGAGTTTAAGGGATTACAAATTAATAGTACCTATGGCTGATTCATGTTGATGTTTAACAGAAAACAACAAAGTTCTATAGAGCAATTATCCTTGAATAAAAAAATAAATTTAAAAAAATGGTTCAGGTAAAACTGATTTCCTTGTTAATTCCCTTTCCTTGCTGTGCTTTATAAAACCAACTTCAGTTTCTTCAACTGTAATTTGAAATGCAAATAATAAAGTTATTTAAATTCCTGCTGATTATGCTGAGATTTAAAAAAAAAAAGGAATAAAACATCTCTTGCTAAAAGAAATGCTTGAAGTGTAATGACCTATTTAGAAGGGAAAAAAGTGTATTGAATAGAGTTATAAAAACAGTACTTTTTTACATTTCAAAAATCTATTATTTGACAGTCTTTGTTAATCTTTCAAAATAAAGAACACATTAGCCAAGAAAGATTTTGGTAGTTTAATAATAATTCTCCATGAGGTTAACAGACAAAACCTGTAGCAGAAGTACATCAATAGAATTTTTTATTCTCCATCTTTGCTTTCTCAAAGTCTTTACAAGCTCACCTAAACATGTACCCTATATGTCTTTTGCAGGCTACAGACCCAGACCTCTACGAACTCTAGAAGGAAGTTTTCAAGGATTATACTACTATTAACTAACATTTTTTAGAAGAACCATAACAAACAGCAACATACAATAATTTTACCTGCCACTTAGATGCAATAAGAGAAGCCATTACTCATATTAATTAAAAAGATAAAATTTAGTATGGATATAAATTATATTTTTAGTATTTTATTTTAGTTATCATTACAACAAACACATCTCAGACAGCATACCTTTATAAATACATTCTTAAAACCTTTAATGAGCATAATATAATAGACCAGTTTTCTGTTGACCTAATTCTCAATATTAGAGAGAAAACATTACTCCTAAATGCTTACAAATGTAAAATATCTACTCACTTCAACGAGTTCTATTTGCTGTTTAGTTACTAAGTCATGTCTGACTCTCTTGCAACCCCATGGACTGTACCCCACCAGACTCCTCTGTCCATGGGATTTCCCAGGCAAGGATACCGGAGTGGGTGGCTATTTCTTTCTCCATCAATCAGTCAAATTAAATCTACATGTTACAATCGATTTGTGGGTAGAGTTTAGGAGATTACCATTTATATTTTTGTTTTCTAACATCATAGTGTACTCTATTTAAGATAGGAGTAGGTAAGTCCAAAAGATGGAAATGGGAGTTTATTCGATTTATTTGATTTCTTTAATCCACTCTAACAATTAAATGTTTTTAGACCGCTCACATTGAGAGCAAGTACCCATAGATATGCTTGGAATAATATCTGTCATCCTTCCACTTTTTTCTTGTTGAATTCATTTTTTTCCCCCGACCCCTTCTGCCTTCTCTGGGCTTAACTGAGCATTTTATATGGTTCCATTTTACCTTCTCTTTTATCATATCATTTATGCTTTTCTTATAAAATTAGTGATTTACCCTAGGTTTTACAATACAAATTTTGTAATAATCTATGTCCACATTCAAATACAGGCTGCATACTTCACACATTTCATAGATATCTTATAATACAATATTCCCAATTCTTATCCCTTGGACTATTGATGTAACTCATTGGGGGTGTGTGTGTGTATGCGTATATACTAAAATTACTCAATTAAGTGTTAGTCATTATTTTAGCATCAATTTAGTATTTAACTGATCATTTTGATCAATTAAATAGTAATCATAAATTTTCTTTCTATCCTCTTCCTTTCTTTATGTTGATCCCAATTTCTGACCTATGTATTGAATAGTTTTTTTCCTCTGCTTAAAAATTTCTTTTAACATTTCTTATGGAGGAGGTGTGCTCACAATGAACTCTTCCAGCTTTTCTTTGTTAAGCAAGTCATCATTTCTCCTTCCTTTTTGAAGGATAATTTGGCTTGATGTGTAATTCCAGGTTGATAGTGTTTTCTTTCAACACTTTAAATATATTACATCACTCTCTTCTTGACTGCAAGTTTCCTAAAAAGAAGTCTGATGTAATTTTTATCTTTATTCTTCTAAGTTAAGATGCTTTTTCCTCCTCCAGCTTCCTTCAGTTTTGTGTATCTAATTACCTAAAATTTGAATATAGTATGTGTGTGTGTGTGTGTGTGTGTGTGTTTGGTATTTATGCTGCTTGATGTCCACTGAGCATTTGGATCTGTGGTTTGGTGTCTGCCAATTTTAGACTTTCTCGGCCACTATTTCTTCCAATACCACTGCTTCATTCTCTTTTCATTCTTTGTAGTACTCCATCTATGTACATTTTCATATTGTCATTCAGTTTTTAAATGTTTTTATTATCTTTGGTTTTTTACTTTTCAGTTGGGAAGTCTGTATTGCCACATCTTCAAGTCTTTTAATTCTTTCTTTGGCTATGTCAAGTCTACTAATGAGCCTGTTGAAGGCATTCTTCATTTTTAACACAGAGTTTTTTATTTCTAGCATTTCTTTTTTATTCTTTTTTTCAGTGTCTATTTTTGTTTTATTTGGTTTTGTTTGTTACTTTATCTTTGTATACTGCCTACATTTTTTCATTAGCGACCTTAATGTATGAAACTGTAATTAAATTCCCTGTCTGAAAATTTCAGCATCTGTATCATATCTGAGTCTGTGTTCTGATTTTTTTCACCCTCTTTTTCCTCGCCTCTTGTACGATTTATTATTTTTACTTTATTTCTTTATAAGGCTTTTTATTTATAAATTTCCAAATACAAATATTTATTTATTTATAAGTTTGCAGATGTAGTGTCAGGGAATAGGAACTGAGGTAAACAGATTTTTAGTGTAAGGATTTACATTAATCTGCCTAAAAGTTGGGCTGTGTTTCATATTTTCTGTACTTCTAGGCTTCAGATTCCTCTAGTCCTTAATTTTGTCCTTTCCCTTGACTTTGGGACTTTCTTATGTACTTCTTCTCAGAGAGAATCTGCATGTCACAGCTGTAATCTGCCGTGACTCTCCTGAATCTGTATTGGTGTGGTGATAGGATACAGAGGGTAGAAATGCTGTATACATTTCTGATAAAGTCCCCAGTTGCCTGTAATCCACCCCCTCCCCCTTTAGGCCCAACAGGAAGGCTGTATGGAGCTGGAGTACAGAGGAATTCCCTCATTCTAGCAGAATTGTGTCTTAGAACTGTGCTCTGGCAAAGTCCTTTCCATGAAGAGCAGAATTCTGTTATGGAAAAGACTCTGGATATGTTTCATAAAGTTTTCTGTTCCCTTTTCCCTCTGCCAGAACCCCTGAGGGGAGTGCCTTTCCTGGATCTTCATAGCATTCCTGGACTGAAAGCCCAATACAGGTGTCAGCACCTTCTAAGACTGTAGCCTCTAAGTGTCTTCCCTCCTACTAATCCACATTCTCACTCCAGTCGTTTGTCACATTACCATTTTCATGTTCCTATTATCTTATGGACCCAGAGACTTTTGCTCCTGGTAAACATATCTGCATTATGTCTCTCAAAATGCCTCATTGTCTTCAAATTTCAGGATGGCCATTTCCCTTGTCATGTCAGTTCTCTGATGGGGTCTAAGAAAAGTTGTTTTGATTTTCATCTTGTCTAGCTTTTGCTCATTAGAAATCTGGGAGTGACTATTTCCAAACTCTTTTTATGTCAAAGCTAAAAGCAGAATTCCTTAGAAAATAAGTTCTGAGCCAAATTGTGGAAAGGTTTATTCTGGAAGTTAGGATTTGAAAACAACTGAAGGTTTAAAAAAAAGTTTTTAATAGCCCAAGTATATGCAAAAGAGATATTAATTTGTAGTTATGCTAGAGTGGGCTAAGGACAAAGGAGATGGTGGAACGAAAGATCAACTGGAAAGTTATTGAAGTCTGTACAGTAAATGTTGACAGCTTGAGCATACATAGTAAGAGTGGAAATAGAAAAGGTGGGCATGGGAAGAACTGCAAAGACAGACAAAATAAACTTCTTTTGCCTCTCATGGCATGTAGAGAGAAGAAAAGAGAAAGTAACCAACGAGGATTTAGCAATTGAAGGCAGGGGTATTGACTTTCACATGTGCAAGGCACAAAAGAGAAGGCAGAAGCTTGAAAGAGACATGCTGATATTGCCAGCCTGGAGAAACATCCATATAGAAAGTTCATCATGCAGTTGAATTCTAACAGCTCATTAAAAACATGGCAGCTAAAGATTTATATTTGGGAATTAGCTACATAAAGACTCTAGTTGAAGTTATGTGACTTAATGCCATAGTGGAGAATGACACAAAAGTATTTCTTTGAACAATATTTACTAATCATCTACTGAAAATTAAAGTGTGTGCAAGTATTGTTTGCTCTCTTTCTTTCTCAATCATAAGCAAAAGCTATTTAAACCAAGATACAATTAGCTGCTATTGAATAAAATATTATCTAATGGATGTTTTCTAATGTGGGCCATGTTTTTAATGAACCTCCAATGGTGTCACATTAATCAGGGTCAAATCTATAGCCAGAGGTATTAAGGAAGTGTAAATTTATAGACACAATTCATTGGATGTGAAGTTGACCATAACACACGGCTATTTTCATCCTGCTACAAGTAACGGTTGAACTGAAATGCACTTGGATCTTACTAGAAATATCAAAGAAATTCCCTTATGATTGATATTCATAAATACTTTATCCACAAAAGGGGATTTCTTTTGAATTAATATATTTTGGTACTTTCAAATTCTTTTTTATTTATTTATTTTTTTAATTTTTCAGTGGGTTTTGTCATACATTGATATGAATCAGCCATAGAGTTACATGTATTCCCCATCCCGGTCCCCCATCCCACCTCCCTCTCCACCTGATTCCTCTGGATCTTCCCAGCCCATCAGGCCCGAGCACTTGACTCATGCATCCCACCTGGGCTGGTGGTCTGTTTCACCACAGATAATATACATGCTGTTCTTTCGAATCATCCCACCCTCACCTTCTCCCACAGAGTCCAAAAGTCTGTTCTGTACTTCTGTGTCTCTTCTTCTGCCCTGCATATAGGGCCATTGTTACCATCTTTCTAAATTCCATATATATGTGTTAGTATACTGTAATGTTCTTTATCTTTCTGGCTTACTTCACTCTGTATAATGGTACTTTCAAATTCTATGTGTTTATAAATATAAATCAACTCCAAATGAGAGTGATTAGGAAATAAGAGTAATTACACAGGGGAGTAATTTCTAATGTTGTATGTTCAGGGAACTTTAACATTAGTTCTAAATAAGAAACTAAAATATTGAACATATTGATGCTGTTGTGTTCAAACCCACTAATTAATTTGAAAATTCAAAGAAAAATTTTGGTACACCAATGATTATTAACCAGCTATTTTTCAAATCAATAGACTTCTGAATTCATAGAATATTAGTTAATAATGTGCTCATGTATTTGGGTGGGTCCATGTATTCAGTGTTTTAGTCCAATGTCAATTTATAAATAGACATATCAACAAAGACATATCACCCAACATGGCTCTGTTCTATTTCTGTAAATTCCTGCTTGTCAGGTTTATAATTAGGCCCCAAATTCTTTCTAAAGCCATTCTGATTTTGCATGTCTAGAGTCCTTTCAGGTTTTGGAGATGTGCAAGTGTTGTCAAGTAGAAGATGAACTACTTCCCTTGCAGTGGTACAATGCATTTCTATATGAACTGATGCAGCCATAAGTCACAGACACTAATCTGGGTGCTCATGAAGAAAAGCTAAAAGTTAAAATCATTCAAGGTGGGATGCAAAGGCATACACATACACATTCTCATGGGAGGTTATGACTTCTGTGCAATGGCAGCCCATATATAAATATTATAGATTTATATTTTCAAAGATGATGGCCTTACTATAAAATTGCATTTACAGTTATAGTTTATTTTTAAATAGTTCTTGAGTTAGTGAAATACCCTGTGCACTCAGGGATTTCAATGAAGCTCCCGACCAATCAGAACTCATTCACTGTTAACCTGGAAAATGAAAGAAAGAAATCTTATGCCCATCTCGAAAATGATAGAAAGTACTGGGACTAAGACAAAGGAACTTTCCTTTAAAGATCAGCTCGTTCTACATGACACAAAGCTGAAGAGTAAATATTTTCTATCCTAGCACATGTAGCTAAATGAGATTACACAAGTTTATAGGTGCCTGGAATTTTCAGTTTAGTTCCCTATAATGATCAAATGAGAAAAACACTTGTTTTCCACTTCATTTGTAGACAGATACAAACATATTTTTAAAAAGTCAACTGAAAGCAGAAGGAGTTAGGAAAGGGAGGCAGGGCTCATATACCTCATAATACCAACACAAACCCTCCAAAGAGTGTGAACAGATTGCATGCTGTTAGGTGTATAATATTTTAAGTTACATATATTAATAACACCTAGTACTCTACTTCCAGGTGGTCTTCCAGGTGGCCCAGTTGGTAAAGAACCTGCCTGCTCATACAGGAGATGCAGGAGACATGGATTTGATCCCTGGGTGGGGAAGATTCCCCTAGAGTAGGAAATGGTAACCCACTCCAGTATTCATACCTGGGAAATCCCATGGACAGAGGAACCTGTGAGCTACAGTCCATGGGGTCTCAAACAGTCAGACAAAACTGAGCATGCATGAACATACATGCACACGCACACTGTACTTACAGATGAAAAGTGAAAGTGTTAGCCGCTCAATTGTGTCCAATTGTCTGTGACCCCACGGACTGTAGCCCAGGCTGCTCTGTTCATGGGATTCTTCAGGCAAGAATATTGGAGTGGGTTGTTAGTCCTTTCTCCAGGGTATCTTCCTGATTTAAGGATAGAATCCAGGTCTCTTGCATTGCAGGCAGATTCTTTACCGTCTGAACCCACCTATAAATTTCATCTGAAAAAAATTGAACCCGTTTCTGTATATTCAATTAGCTCTACTGAAGACCTGGTAAGACCTCAAAATAAATAGTCTTTTGATCTACTTGTCCATGAAAAACATGGTATATTTTCCTAAATATTGTGTGCGCGAGGAAAACTTTTTCAAACATAGCATTTCTTTGTTTCAAAAATGTTTAAAAGGAACATGTAAGAATGTTAAGTAGAACACTAGATTCTAAACTAATGCAGCATTATAAATCAACCATACTTCAATAAAATATGGTTGATATACATATATATATATAAATAATTTGGGGCCATATGGATCATGCAAACAATGGGCTTTAATAAATAAAGTATGTTTAAGAAGCACTTACACATTTCTCTTGGTTATAAAAATACATACTAAGTTTAGAATATTTGGAAAATCTGGAAAAGAGCTAGAAAGCAAAATATAAAAATCACTTGAAATCTTCCAACTGAATCACTTTTTATCATCTTGGTTCACATTCTTTGAATCATTTTTCAAACTCTTTAAGCAGAGCCAACAGTGGCCATTAAGAGTTTCGTTTTTCTCTAAAATATTAATTTTTGTTTACATAATTATATTTTATATTAATAGCATAGCTATAAATTCTAGCTAAACACAAAAAGTGAGTTAGAAATTTTGACCAAAATTTCACTTTTGGGCTTCAGTTTTTGGATCATGTCAGAGTTGCTATGATCTGACTGATCTAAAATAACGGAATCACTGTCTTCACGGTCAACTTCACCTTGTGTATTTGAAATGTTATCTTGAACATTATCTTAAATGATCCCACTTTACTACCACCCATAGGTAATTGAGAGAGGACACATACTATTTGAGTAAAGGATAAATACTCAATCATTGGTGCTGACAAAAAGATAGATGTTCCTTTTGTACAGTGTCTAATAGAGAATCCTGCATCTTAACCTTTCTGAGAATACAGAGGCAATTAGAATGGTTTCTGTTTTAATACATATTTAGAGCCATTGTTGAAATAAGTTTTTATTTTTCTCTCCTTCTCCTCAAAATGTATGTCAACTAGTATAAATATCCAGATGAGTTAACCTACCTAGTTTGGTTTTTTTTTTTTTATCATAACCTCACTATTTGCTTTTTTATCACCCATCCCTCCACCCCAGACTGCTGCAAAATGTCTGCATCCCATTTATTTTACACCTCTTCTTGCTAAATTATCACTAGGTTTGAGCTTTAAAAATACATTCACAGACCACTCAAGTTGGGACATAAACATGTTTAATTCATTTGTCATTAGGCCCTGTGACACCTTGTTCCTTTCACTTCGCAGCCCTGGCAGCAGGCTAGCAAAAGTCCTTCTTTTCTGCGTGGGTTAGTTAAGATGTATCTGGCTGTTTTGCACTATCTTTAGTATGCAGGGAGCAGAGAGATGGAGATAAAAGGCGAAATGTCTATCTTTGAGTCCTCTGCAATACCGAATAAGTTATCAACCCACTAACATGCATGTCTGAATAGACTCCTTTGGCAACAGTGAGATGTTATCTTCCATGACATGTGAATTCCTCCCTCATGTCAATCCATGAAAGTACTAAAGGATAAACGCGCTAGTAAAATGAATGTGGCAACACCGCTGGGACTGTGCGAGCATCATATTTTCCCCCAGCTCCTTTTAAAAAAAATTCTCTGGCTGAGTCCTCAATATACATATAAATTAGTCAGTCTGAAGAACTGCTTGAGAATCCATCTCTTTAATCTCTTGGAGTAGGCGTGGGGAATAGACTCTGTTTAATGCTCAGGGGCCTTGTTTTTTTCCTCTTCAGCTTCACCATCCTCCTTCACACTCAGCCCACACAGATGGAACTAAGAAATATGGTGCTGGAAGCTGGGAACTTGAGCTGGCCTAATAAGCATGCACTTGACTGTGGCTTCACCCAAGTGGACTGACCCACAGCAAAAGCACGAGGACTATCCACCTGATGAATTCATGGTCAGAATCATAAAAATAATTGCTACCATGGATGGGATAAAAGCCATAATCCGCCAGAGACTGTATAAGCACATTGTTTCCATATACCATTGGCTCCTCCAAATAACCCCATGAAGCTGCATTTTATTTCCATTTTATAGATAAGGTAATTGAAGCATAGAGAGTCAAGGGAGCAGTGGCTTGGTATCCAAACCAAATACTGTGGTTACAGAACCAGTATTTCTAATCTTCTCTTCTACTATTTATCTTCCTTCTTTTCAAAGCATACAGTACATTCTTTCCTCATTATAATCCAGGTTTTGCAATCTTTATACTTAAGGGCCCAAAACTGTGTAGCAGGACTCAAAGAATAGACCTGGAGTGAATTAGCAAACTCTCTATTCTACTTAGTGAGGTAGAGATCAAGTCAATCACTCATCTATACAATAATAATGCATTTTAAGAATTATAAGAATACAACTGAAATAGCACAACTTAATTTTATTCCTTGAACCTATATTGAGGTCTTATTAGACAAGTTCACAGAAGCATATGCACATGATATAGCTAGGTTTCTAGGACTGGAATTAGAAAAGAACAAAGATGTGAAACTTGAAGTTCTGCTAGTGAAATTCAGCTCGTTAATTTCCATTAGAAATGTGTTACCTTGAATCTATATGTAAGGACCTATTCCAGGACCAAGAAATGCCACGATTAAAAATGAACTTTTGTTTTCAGGGGCATTGCCATGATATAATTAAAAATACAGATAGAAGAATACCAATATTTGTAGGCAAATCAGTAAATCAATCTTTCCACCTATTTAGGGAAGGGAGATAGAAAAAGCAGAATGCATGCAAAAATAATAGTAATAGCTAAACGGAATCTGTAGTAGCAGTCAATTAATTGTAATTATATTCAAGAATCAATTATTAAAATTCGTATCCTATATAAGGAACTCTGCTGGGGCCATATAATGAATACAATATGTTTTAAAAATGTAATGCTATCTCCTAAAGAGTTTGCATTCTCAATAGAAGAGAAAGAAAAGCTTTAAGAAATGGCAAGGGAAAAGAAGTATGAAAAACATAAATGCATCCATTCTGCAGAAAAGTTGAGGAACACAAAATTAAGCAGCAAGTCAAAGAAGGTACATTTCATTCAGGAAGATTCTTGGATGGAGAAAGATGAACCGAATTTTGAAAAAATAATCATGGGCATAAGCTGGAGGAAAATGCCAATGTTCTAAAAAGGTCATGTATAAAGGGGGAGAGATTTCAAGGGACGTCAAAGGGCTGGTGATAAGGTTGGGATGGATAATTCATAAAATTACAGTGTCAGTGAATACCACAAAACTAGGATAATCAATGCTAGATGATGGGGGGAGGGTATAAATGCCAAAAGAGGATGTTCATTGAGATCAAACAAATGATAGGAAGAAAATATAGTTTTTGGAGCAGTCTATATGACACATTGCAATGGGTTGATGGAAACATGGTGGAAGATTGGCTTAGAAACTTTGTTTCTTGGCAGGAAAGGAACTGCTATTAAAATCCATAAGGCCGTGACTCCAGACCTCAGGTTTCAAGGATTTGTCAGACTCACCTTAGCCTGTAGCATGACTGAGCAAAGTTTGCAAGTCTTTCTTCATCTGTTATGGGATGCCCAATGCATGTGGAGCTGCCCCTAGCACCTACAGAAGATAGAAGTGTTGTGTCGCTTAGCTGCCAGTAATCACAGTTTGAAAAACTACACTTATGATGTTGCATATGAT